>NW_027365945.1:0-86858 GCF_046119375.1 Phyllobates terribilis
TGAAAGGAGCTGGCATCTCACTCTCTTTGAATCTTCTTTATCATGCTAAGAGGAGCAGGAAAAAGCAAAAAATTTCAGAATTGCACCTTCAATGCGGAGAAATTACTGTTTGTGCATTTACAATATTCATTGATTTTTGCCATTGAAAAACGTCCAGAAATGATTGAAGCTACTGACTGAATGAAAGGAGCTGGCATCTCACTCTCTTTGAATCTTCTTTATCATGCTAAGAGGAGCAGGAAAAAGCAAAAAATTTCAGAATTGCACCTTGCAATGCGGAGAAATTACTGTTTGTGCATTTACAATATTCATTAATTTTTGCCATTGAAAAACATCATGTTATTCATATACCAGAAATGATTGAAGCTACTGACTGAATGAAAGGAGCTGGCATCTCACTCTCTTTGAATCTTCTTTATCATGCTAAGAGGAGCAGGAAAAAGCAAAAAATTTCAGAATTGCACCTTGCAATGCGGAGAAATTACTGTTTGTGCATTTACAATATTCATTGATTTTTGCCATTGAAAAACATCATGTTATTCATATACCAGAAATGTTTGAAGCTACTGACTGAATGAAAGGAGCTGGCATCTCACTCTCTTTGAATCTTCTTTATCATACTAAGAGGAGCAGGAAAAAGCAAAAAATTTCAGAATTGCACCTTGCAATGCGGAGAAATTACTGTTTGTGCATTTACAATATTCATTGATTTTTGCCATTGAAAAACGTCCAGAAATGATTGAAGCTACTGACTGAATGAAAGGAGCTGGCATCTCACTCTCTTTGAATCTTCTTTATCATGCTAAGAGGAGCAGGAAAAAGCAAAAAATTTCAGAATTGCACCTTGCAATGCGGAATTACTGTTTGTGCATTTACAATATTCATTGATTTTTGCCATTGAAAAACGTCCAGAAATGATTGAAGCTACTGACTGAATGAAAGGAGCTGGCATCTCACTCTCTTTGAATCTTCTTTATCATGATAAGAGGAGCAGGAAAAAGCAAAAAATTTCAGAATTGCACCTTGCAATGTGGAGATATTACTGTTTGTGCATTTACAATATTCATTGATTTTTGCCATTGAAAAACATGTTTTTCATATACCAGAAATGTTTGAAGCTACTGACTGAATGAAAGGAGCTGGCATCTCACTCTCTTTGAATCTTCTTTATCATGCTAGGATTAACAGGAAAAAGCTAAAAATTTCAGAATTGCACCGTGCAATGTGGAGATATTACTGTTTGTGCATTTACAATATTCATTGATTTTTGCCATTGAAAAACATGTTTTTCATATACCAGAAATGTTTGAAGCTACTGACTGAATGAAAGGAGCTGGCATCTCACTCTCTTTGAATCTTCTTTATCATGCTAGGATTAGCAGGAAAAAGCAAAAAATTTCAGAATTGCACCTTGCAATGTGGAGATATTACTGTTTGTGCATTTACAATATTCATTGATTTTTGCCATTGAAAAACATGTTTTTCATATACCAGAAATGTTTGAAGCTACTGACTGAATGAAAGGAGCTGGCATCTCACTCTCTTTGAATCTTCTTTATCATGCTAGGATTAACAGGAAAAAGCAAAAAATTTCAGAATTGCACCTTGCAATGTGGAGATATTACTGTTTGTGCATTTACAATATTCATTGATTTTTGCCATTGAAAAACATGTTTTTCATATACCAGAAATGTTTGAAGCTACTGACTGAATGAAAGGAGCTGGCATCTCACTCTCTTTGAATCTTCTTTATCATGCTAGGATTAGCAGGAAAAAGCAAAAAATTTCAGAATTGCACCTTGCAATGTGGAGATATTACTGTTTGTGCATTTACAATATTCATTGATTTTTGCCATTGAAAAACATGTTTTTCATATACCAGAAATGTTTGAAGCTACTGACTGAATGAAAGGAGCTGGCATCTCACTCTCTTTGAATCTTCTTTATCATGCTAGGATTAACAGGAAAAAGCTAAAAATTTCAGAATTGCACCGTGCAATGTGGAGATATTACTGTTTGTGCATTTACAATATTCATTGATTTTTGCCATTGAAAAACATGTTTTTCATATACCAGAAATGTTTGAAGCTACTGACTGAATGAAAGGAGCTGGCATCTCACTCTCTTTGAATCTTTATCATGCTAGGATTAGCAGGAAAAAGCAAAAAATTTCAGAATTGCACCTTGCAATGTGGAGATATTACTGTTTGTGCATTTACAATATTCATTGATTTTTGCCATTGAAAAACATGTTTTTCATATACCAGAAATGTTTGAAGCTACTGACTGAATGAAAGGAGCTGGCATCTCACTCTCTTTGAATCTTCTTTATCATGCTAGGATTAACAGGAAAAAGCAAAAAATTTCAGAATTGCACCTTGCAATGTGGAGATATTACTGTTGTGCATTTACAATATTCATTGATTTTTGCCATTGAAAAACATGTTTTTCATATACCAGAAATGTTTGAAGCTACTGACTGAATGAAAGGAGCTGGCATCTCACTCTCTTTGAATCTTCTTTATCATGCTAGGATTAACAGGAAAAAGCTAAAAATTTCAGAATTGCACCGTGCAATGTGGAGATATTACTGTTTGTGCATTTACAATATTCATTGATTTTTGCCATTGAAAAACATGTTTTTCATATACCAGAAATGTTTGAAGCTACTGACTGAATGAAAGGAGCTGGCATCTCACTCTCTTTGAATCTTCTTTATCATGCTAGGATTAGCAGGAAAAAGCAAAAAATTTCAGAATTGCACCTTGCAATGCGGAGAAATTACTGTTTGTGCATTTACAATATTCATTGATTTTTGCCATTGAAAAACGTCCAGAAATGATTGAAGCTACTGACTGAATGAAAGGAGCTGGCATCTCACTCTCTTTGAATCTTCTTTATCATGCTAAGAGGAGCAGGAAAAAGCAAAAAATTTCAGAATTGCACCTTGCAATGCGGAATTACTGTTTGTGCATTTACAATATTCATTGATTTTTGCCATTGAAAAACGTCCAGAAATGATTGAAGCTACTGACTGAATGAAAGGAGCTGGCATCTCACTCTCTTTGAATCTTCTTTATCATGCTAAGAGGAGCAGGAAAAAGCAAAAAATTTCAGAATTGCACCTTGCAATGTGGAGATATTACTGTTTGTGCATTTACAATATTCATTGATTTTTGCCATTGAAAAACATGTTTTTCATATACCAGAAATGTTTGAAGCTACTGACTGAATGAAAGGAGCTGGCATCTCACTCTCTTTGAATCTTCTTTATCATGCTAGGATTAACAGGAAAAAGCTAAAAATTTCAGAATTGCACCGTGCAATGTGGAGATATTACTGTTTGTGCATTTACAATATTCATTGATTTTTGCCATTGAAAAACATGTTTTTCATATACCAGAAATGTTTGAAGCTACTGACTGAATGAAAGGAGCTGGCATCTCACTCTCTTTGAATCTTCTTTATCATGCTAGGATTAGCAGGAAAAAGCAAAAAATTTCAGAATTGCACCTTGCAATGTGGAGATATTACTGTTTGTGCATTTACAATATTCATTGATTTTTGCCATTGAAAAACATGTTTTTCATATACCAGAAATGTTTGAAGCTACTGACTGAATGAAAGGAGCTGGCATCTCACTCTCTTTGAATCTTCTTTATCATGCTAGGATTAACAGGAAAAAGCAAAAAATTTCAGAATTGCACCTTGCAATGTGGAGATATTACTGTTTGTGCATTTACAATATTCATTGATTTTTGCCATTGAAAAACATGTTTTTCATATACCAGAAATGTTTGAAGCTACTGACTGAATGAAAGGAGCTGGCATCTCACTCTCTTTGAATCTTCTTTATCATGCTAGGATTAGCAGGAAAAAGCAAAAAATTTCAGAATTGCACCTTGCAATGTGGAGATATTACTGTTTGTGCATTTACAATATTCATTGATTTTTGCCATTGAAAAACATGTTTTTCATATACCAGAAATGTTTGAAGCTACTGACTGAATGAAAGGAGCTGGCATCTCACTCTCTTTGAATCTTCTTTATCATGCTAGGATTAACAGGAAAAAGCTAAAAATTTCAGAATTGCACCGTGCAATGTGGAGATATTACTGTTTGTGCATTTACAATATTCATTGATTTTTGCCATTGAAAAACATGTTTTTCATATACCAGAAATGTTTGAAGCTACTGACTGAATGAAAGGAGCTGGCATCTCACTCTCTTTGAATCTTTATCATGCTAGGATTAGCAGGAAAAAGCAAAAAATTTCAGAATTGCACCTTGCAATGTGGAGATATTACTGTTTGTGCATTTACAATATTCATTGATTTTTGCCATTGAAAAACATGTTTTTCATATACCAGAAATGTTTGAAGCTACTGACTGAATGAAAGGAGCTGGCATCTCACTCTCTTTGAATCTTCTTTATCATGCTAGGATTAACAGGAAAAAGCAAAAAATTTCAGAATTGCACCTTGCAATGTGGAGATATTACTGTTTGTGCATTTACAATATTCATTGATTTTTGCCATTGAAAAACATGTTTTTCATATACCAGAAATGTTTGAAGCTACTGACTGAATGAAAGGAGCTGGCATCTCACTCTCTTTGAATCTTCTTTATCATGCTAGGATTAACAGGAAAAAGCTAAAAATTTCAGAATTGCACCGTGCAATGTGGAGATATTACTGTTTGTGCATTTACAATATTCATTGATTTTTGCCATTGAAAAACGTCCAGAAATGATTGAAGCTACTGACTGAATGAAAGGAGCTGGCATCTCACTCTCTTTGAATCTTCTTTATCATGCTAAGAGGAGCAGGAAAAAGCAAAAAATTTCAGAATTGCACCTTGCAATGCGGAGAAATTACTGTTTGTGCATTTACAATATTCATTGATTTTTGCCGCCATTGAAAAACATCATGTTATTCATATACCAGAAATGTTTGAAGCTACTGACTGAATGAAAGGAGCTGGCATCTCACTCTCTTTGAATCTTCTTTATCATGCTAAGAGGAGCAGGAAAAAGCAAAAAATTTCAGAATTGCACCTTGCAATGCGAAGAAATTACTGTTTGTGCATTTACAATATTCATTGATTTTTGCCATTGAAAAACGTCCAGAAATGATTGAGGCTACTGACTGAATGAAAGGAGCTGGCATCTCACTCTCTTTTAATCTTCTTTATCATGCTAAGAGGAGCAGGAAAAAGCAAAAAATTTCAGAATTGCACCTTGCAATGCGGAGAAATTACTGTTTGTGCATTTACAATATTCATTGATTTTTGCCATTGAAAAACATCCAGAAATGATTGAAGCTACTGACTGAATGTAAGGAGCTGGCATCTCACTCTCTTTGAATCTTCTTTATCATGCTAAGAGGAGCAGGAAAAAGCAAAAAATTTCAGAATTGCACCTTGCAATGCGGAGAAATTACTGTTTGTGCATTTACAATATTCATTGATTTTTGCCATTGAAAAACGTCCAGAAATGATTGAAGCTACTGACTGAATGAAAGGAGCTGGCATCTCAGTCTCTTTGAATCTTCTTTATCATGCTAAGAGGAGCAGGAAAAAGCAAAAAATTTCAGAATTGCACCTTGCAATGCGGAGAAATTACTGTTTGTGCATCTACAATATTCATTGATTTTTGCCGTTGAAAAACGTCCAGAAATGATTGAAGCTACTGACTGAATGAAAGTAGCTGGCATCTCACTCTCTTTGAGTCTTCTTTACCATGCTAAGAGGAGCAGGAAAAAGCAAAAAATTTCAGAATTGCACCTTGCAATGCGGAGAAATTACTGTTTGTGCATTTACAATATTCATTGATTTTTGCCATTGAAAAACGTCCAGAAATGATTGAAGCTACTGACTGAATGAAAGGAGCTGGCATCTCACTCTCTTTGAATCTTCTTTATCATGCTAAGAGGAGCAGGAAAAAGCAAAAAATTTCAGAATTGCACCTTGCAATGCGGAGAAATTACTGTTTGTGCATTTACAATATTCATTGATTTTTGCCATTGAAAAACATCATGTTATTCATATACCAGAAATGATTGAAGCTACTGACTGAATGAAAGGAGCTGGCATCTCACTCTCTTTGAATCTTCTTTATTATGCTAAGAGGAGCAGGAAAAAGCAAAAAATTTCAGAATTGCACCTTGCAATGCGGAGAAATTACTGTTTGTGCATTTACAATATTCATTGATTTTTGCCATTGAAAAACGTCCAGAAATGATTGAAGCTACTGACTGAATGAAAGGAGCTGGCATCTCACTCTCTTTGAATCTTCTTTATCATGCTAAGAGGAGCAGGAAAAAGCAAAAAATTTCAGAATTGCACCTTGCAATGCGGAGAAATTACTGTTTGTGCATTTACAATATTCATTGATTTTTGCCATTGAAAAACGTCCAGAAATGATTGAAGCTACTGACTGAATGAAAGGAGCTCTCATCTCACTCTCTTTGAATCTTCTTTATCATGCTAAGAGGAGCAGGAAAAAGCAAAAAATTTCAGAATTGCACCTTGCAATACGGAGAAATTACTGTTTGTGCATTTACAATATTCATTGATTTTTGCCATTGAAAAACATCATGTTATTCATATACCAGAAATGTTTGAAGCTACTGACTGAATGAAAGGAGCTGGCATCTCACTCTCTTTGAATCTTCTTTATCATGCTAAGAGGAGCAGGAAAAAGCAAAAAATTTCAGAATTGCACCGTGCAATGTGGAGATATTACTGTTTGTGCATTTACAATATTCATTGATTTTTGCCATTGAAAAACATGTTTTTCATATACCAGAAATGTTTGAAGCTACTGACTGAATGAAAGGAGCTGGCATCTCACTCTCTTTGAATCTTCTTTATCATGCTAGGATTAACAGGAAAAAGCAAAAAATTTCAGAATTGCACCTTGCAATGTGGAGATATTACTGTTTGTGCATTTACAATATTCATTGATTTTTGCCATTGAAAAACATGTTTTTCATATACCAGAAATGTTTGAAGCTACTGACTGAATGAAAGGAGCTGGCATCTCACTCTCTTTGAATCTTCTTTATCATGCTAGGATTAGCAGGAAAAAGCAAAAAATTTCAGAATTGAACCTTGCAATGTGGAGATATTACTGTTTGTGCATTTACAATATTCATTGATTTTTGCCATTGAAAAACATGTTTTTCATATACCAGAAATGTTTGAAGCTACTGACTGAATGAAAGGAGCTGGCATCTCACTCTCTTTGAATCTTCTTTATCATGCTAGGATTAACAGGAAAAAGCTAAAAATTTCAGAATTGCACCGTGCAATGTAGAGATATTACTGTTTGTGCATTTACAATATTCATTGATTTTTGCCATTGAAAAACATGTTTTTCATATACCAGAAATGTTTGAAGCTACTGACTGAATGAAAGGAGCTGGCATCTCACTCTCTTTGAATCTTCTTTATCATGCTAAGAGGAGCAGGAAAAAGCAAAAAATTTCAGAATTGCACCTTCAATGCGGAGAAATTACTGTTTGTGCATTTACAATATTCATTGATTTTTGCCATTGAAAAACGTCCAGAAATGATTGAAGCTACTGACTGAATGAAAGGAGCTGGCATCTCACTCTCTTTGAATCTTCTTTATCATGCTAAGAGGAGCAGGAAAAAGCAAAAAATTTCAGAATTGCACCTTGCAATGCGGAGAAATTACTGTTTGTGCATTTACAATATTCATTAATTTTTGCCATTGAAAAACATCATGTTATTCATATACCAGAAATGATTGAAGCTACTGACTGAATGAAAGGAGCTGGCATCTCACTCTCTTTGAATCTTCTTTATCATGCTAAGAGGAGCAGGAAAAAGCAAAAAATTTCAGAATTGCACCTTGCAATGCGGAGAAATTACTGTTTGTGCATTTACAATATTCATTGATTTTTGCCATTGAAAAACATCATGTTATTCATATACCAGAAATGTTTGAAGCTACTGACTGAATGAAAGGAGCTGGCATCTCACTCTCTTTGAATCTTCTTTATCATACTAAGAGGAGCAGGAAAAAGCAAAAAATTTCAGAATTGCACCTTGCAATGCGGAGAAATTACTGTTTGTGCATTTACAATATTCATTGATTTTTGCCATTGAAAAACGTCCAGAAATGATTGAAGCTACTGACTGAATGAAAGGAGCTGGCATCTCACTCTCTTTGAATCTTCTTTATCATGCTAAGAGGAGCAGGAAAAAGCAAAAAATTTCAGAATTGCACCTTGCAATGCGGAATTACTGTTTGTGCATTTACAATATTCATTGATTTTTGCCATTGAAAAACGTCCAGAAATGATTGAAGCTACTGACTGAATGAAAGGAGCTGGCATCTCACTCTCTTTGAATCTTCTTTATCATGCTAAGAGGAGCAGGAAAAAGCAAAAAATTTCAGAATTGCACCTTGCAATGTGGAGATATTACTGTTTGTGCATTTACAATATTCATTGATTTTTGCCATTGAAAAACATGTTTTTCATATACCAGAAATGTTTGAAGCTACTGACTGAATGAAAGGAGCTGGCATCTCACTCTCTTTGAATCTTCTTTATCATGCTAGGATTAACAGGAAAAAGCTAAAAATTTCAGAATTGCACCATGCAATGTGGAGATATTACTGTTTGTGCATTTACAATATTCATTGATTTTTGCCATTGAAAAACATGTTTTTCATATACCAGAAATGTTTGAAGCTACTGACTGAATGAAAGGAGCTGGCATCTCACTCTCTTTGAATCTTCTTTATCATGCTAGGATTAGCAGGAAAAAGCAAAAAATTTCAGAATTGCACCTTGCAATGTGGAGATATTACTGTTTGTGCATTTACAATATTCATTGATATTTGCCATTGAAAAACATGTTTTTCATATACCAGAAATGTTTGAAGCTACTGACTGAATGAAAGGAGCTGGCATCTCACTCTCTTTGAATCTTCTTTATCATGCTAGGATTAACAGGAAAAAGCAAAAAATTTCAGAATTGCACCTTGCAATGTGGAGATATTACTGTTTGTGCATTTACAATATTCATTGATTTTTGCCATTGAAAAACATGTTTTTCATATACCAGAAATGTTTGAAGCTACTGACTGAATGAAAGGAGCTGGCATCTCACTCTCTTTGAATCTTCTTTATCATGCTAGGATTAGCAGGAAAAAGCAAAAAATTTCAGAATTGCACCTTGCAATGTGGAGATATTACTGTTTGTGCATTTACAATATTCATTGATTTTTGCCATTGAAAAACATGTTTTTCATATACCAGAAATGTTTGAAGCTACTGACTGAATGAAAGGAGCTGGCATCTCACTCTCTTTGAATCTTCTTTATCATGCTAGGATTAACAGGAAAAAGCTAAAAATTTCAGAATTGCACCGTGCAATGTGGAGATATTACTGTTTGTGCATTTACAATATTCATTGATTTTTGCCATTGAAAAACATGTTTTTCATATACCAGAAATGTTTGAAGCTACTGACTGAATGAAAGGAGCTGGCATCTCACTCTCTTTGAATCTTTATCATGCTAGGATTAGCAGGAAAAAGCAAAAAATTTCAGAATTGCACCTTGCAATGTGGAGATATTACTGTTTGTGCATTTACAATATTCATTGATTTTTGCCATTGAAAAACATGTTTTTCATATACCAGAAATGTTTGAAGCTACTGACTGAATGAAAGGAGCTGGCATCTCACTCTCTTTGAATCTTCTTTATCATGCTAGGATTAACAGGAAAAAGCAAAAAATTTCAGAATTGCACCTTGCAATGTGGAGATATTACTGTTTGTGCATTTACAATATTCATTGATTTTTGCCATTGAAAAAC
Source organism: Phyllobates terribilis (assembly GCF_046119375.1). NCBI lineage: Eukaryota > Metazoa > Chordata > Amphibia > Anura > Dendrobatidae > Phyllobates > Phyllobates terribilis. The sequence continues at coordinate 9,858 of NW_027365945.1, forward strand.
ATGTTTTTCATATACCAGAAATGTTTGAAGCTACTGACTGAATGAAAGGAGCTGGCATCTCACTCTCTTTGAATCTTCTTTATCATGCTAGGATTAACAGGAAAAAGCTAAAAATTTCAGAATTGCACCGTGCAATGTGGAGATATTACTGTTTGTGCATTTACAATATTCATTGATTTTTGCCATTGAAAAACATGTTTTTCATATACCAGAAATGTTTGAAGCTACTGACTGAATGAAAGGAGCTGGCATCTCACTCTCTTTGAATCTTCTTTATCATGCTAGGATTAGCAGGAAAAAGCAAAAAATTTCAGAATTGCACCTTGCAATGTGGAGATATTACTGTTTGTGCATTTACAATATTCATTGATTTTTGCCATTGAAAAACATGTTTTTCATATACCAGAAATGTTTGAAGCTACTGACTGAATGAAAGGAGCTGGCATCTCACTCTCTTTGAATCTTCTTTATCATGCTAGGATTAACAGGAAAAAGCTAAAAATTTCAGAATTGCACCGTGCAATGTGGAGATATTACTGTTTGTGCATTTACAATATTCATTGATTTTTGCCATTGAAAAACATGTTTTTCATATACCAGAAATGTTTGAAGCTACTGACTGAATGAAAGGAGCTGGCATCTCACTCTCTTTGAATCTTCTTTATCATGCTAGGATTAACAGGAAAAAGCAAAAAATTTCAGAATTGCACCTTGCAATGTGGAGATATTACTGTTTGTGCATTTACAATATTCATTGATTTTTGCCATTGAAAAACATGTTTTTCATATACCAGAAATGTTTGAAGCTACTGACTGAATGAAAGGAGCTGGCATCTCACTCTCTTTGAATCTTCTTTATCATGCTAGGATTAGCAGGAAAAAGCAAAAAATTTCAGAATTGCACCTTGCAATGTGGAGATATTACTGTTTGTGCATTTACAATATTCATTGATTTTTGCCATTGAAAAACATGTTTTTCATATACCAGAAATGTTTGAAGCTACTGACTGAATGAAAGGAGCTGGCATCTCACTCTCTTTGAATCTTCTTTATCATGCTAGGATTAACAGGAAAAAGCTAAAAATTTCAGAATTGCACCGTGCAATGTGGAGATATTACTGTTTGTGCATTTACAATATTCATTGATTTTTGCCATTGAAAAACATGTTTTTCATATACCAGAAATGTTTGAAGCTACTGACTGAATGAAAGGAGCTGGCATCTCACTCTCTTTGAATCTTCTTTATCATGCTAGGATTAACAGGAAAAAGCAAAAAATTTCAGAATTGCACCTTGCAATGTGGAGATATTACTGTTTGTGCATTTACAATATTCATTGATTTTTGCCATTGAAAAACATGTTTTTCATATACCAGAAATGTTTGAAGCTACTGACTGAATGAAAGGAGCTGGCATCTCACTCTCTTTGAATCTTCTTTATCATGCTAGGATTAACAGGAAAAAGCTAAAAATTTCAGAATTGCACCGTGCAATGTGGAGATATTACTGTTTGTGCATTTACAATATTCATTGATTTTTGCCATTGAAAAACATGTTTTTCATATACCAGAAATGTTTGAAGCTACTGACTGAATGAAAGGAGCTGGCATCTCACTCTCTTTGAATCTTCTTTATCATGCTAGGATTAACAGGAAAAAGCAAAAAATTTCAGAATTGCACCTTGCAATGTGGAGATATCACTGTTTGTGCATTTACAATATTCATTGATTTTTGCCATTGAAAAACATGTTTTTCATATACCAGAAATGTTTGAAGCTACTGACTGAATGAAAGGAGCTGGCATCTCACTCTCTTTGAATCTTCTTTATCATGCTAGGATTAGCAGGAAAAAGCAAAAAATTTCAGAATTGCACCTTGCAATGTGGAGATATTACTGTTTGTGCATTTACAATATTCATTGATTTTTGCCATTGAAAAACATGTTTTTCATATACCAGAAATGTTTGAAGCTACTGACTGAATGAAAGGAGCTGGCATCTCACTCTCTTTGAATCTTCTTTATCATGCTAGGATTAACAGGAAAAAGCTAAAAATTTCAGAATTGCACCGTGCAATGTGGAGATATTACTGTTTGTGCATTTACAATATTCATTGATTTTTGCCATTGAAAAACATGTTTTTCATATACCAGAAATGTTTGAAGCTACTGACTGAATGAAAGGAGCTGGCATCTCACTCTCTTTGAATCTTCTTTATCATGCTAGGATTAGCAGGAAAAAGCAAAAAATTTCAGAATTGCACCTTGCAATGTGGAGATATTACTGTTTGTGCATTTACAATATTCATTGATTTTTGCCATTGAAAAACATGTTTTTCATATACCAGAAATGTTTGAAGCTACTGACTGAATGAAAGGAGCTGGCATCTCACTCTCTTTGAATCTTCTTTATCATGCTAGGATTAACAGGAAAAAGCAAAAAATTTCAGAATTGCACCTTGCAATGTGGAGATATTACTGTTTGTGCATTTACAATATTCATTGATTTTTGCCATTGAAAAACATGTTTTTCATATACCAGAAATGTTTGAAGCTACTGACTGAATGAAAGGAGCTGGCATCTCACTCTCTTTGAATCTTCTTTATCATGCTAGGATTAGCAGGAAAAAGCAAAAAATTTCAGAATTGCACCTTGCAATGTGGAGATATTACTGTTTGTGCATTTACAATATTCATTGATTTTTGCCATTGAAAAACATGTTTTTCATATACCAGAAATGTTTGAAGCTACTGACTGAATGAAAGGAGCTGGCATCTCACTCTCTTTGAATCTTCTTTATCATGCTAGGATTAACAGGAAAAAGCTAAAAATTTCAGAATTGCACCGTGCAATGTGGAGATATTACTGTTTGTGCATTTACAATATTCATTGATTTTTGCCATTGAAAAACATGTTTTTCATATACCAGAAATGTTTGAAGCTACTGACTGAATGAAAGGAGCTGGCATCTCACTCTCTTTGAATCTTTATCATGCTAGGATTAGCAGGAAAAAGCAAAAAATTTCAGAATTGCACCTTGCAATGTGGAGATATTACTGTTTGTGCATTTACAATATTCATTGATTTTTGCCATTGAAAAACATGTTTTTCATATACCAGAAATGTTTGAAGCTACTGACTGAATGAAAGGAGCTGGCATCTCACTCTCTTTGAATCTTCTTTATCATGCTAGGATTAACAGGAAAAAGCAAAAAATTTCAGAATTGCACCTTGCAATGTGGAGATATTACTGTTTGTGCATTTACAATATTCATTGATTTTTGCCATTGAAAAACATGTTTTTCATATACCAGAAATGTTTGAAGCTACTGACTGAATGAAAGGAGCTGGCATCTCACTCTCTTTGAATCTTCTTTATCATGCTAGGATTAACAGGAAAAAGCTAAAAATTTCAGAATTGCACCGTGCAATGTGGAGATATTACTGTTTGTGCATTTACAATATTCATTGATTTTTGCCATTGAAAAACATGTTTTTCATATACCAGAAATGTTTGAAGCTACTGACTGTATGAAAGGAGCTGGCATCTCACTCTCTTTGAATCTTCTTTATCATGCTAGGATTAGCAGGAAAAAGCAAAAAATTTCAGAATTGCACCTTGCAATGTGGAGATATTACTGTTTGTGCATTTACAATATTCATTGATTTTTGCCATTGAAAAACATGTTTTTCATATACCAGAAATGTTTGAAGCTACTGACTGAATGAAAGGAGCTGGCATCTCACTCTCTTTGAATCTTCTTTATCATGCTAGGATTAACAGGAAAAAGCTAAAAATTTCAGAATTGCACCGTGCAATGTGGAGATATTACTGTTTGTGCATTTACAATATTCATTGATTTTTGCCATTGAAAAACATGTTTTTCATATACCAGAAATGTTTGAAGCTACTGACTGAATGAAAGGAGCTGGCATCTCACTCTCTTTGAATCTTCTTTATCATGCTAGGATTAACAGGAAAAAGCAAAAAATTTCAGAATTGCACCTTGCAATGTGGAGATATTACTGTTTGTGCATTTACAATATTCATTGATTTTTGCCATTGAAAAACATGTTTTTCATATACCAGAAATGTTTGAAGCTACTGACTGAATGAAAGGAGCTGGCATCTCACTCTCTTTGAATCTTCTTTATCATGCTAGGATTAGCAGGAAAAAGCAAAAAATTTCAGAATTGCACCTTGCAATGTGGAGATATTACTGTTTGTGCATTTACAATATTCATTGATTTTTGCCATTGAAAAACATGTTTTTCATATACCAGAAATGTTTGAAGCTACTGACTGAATGAAAGGAGCTGGCATCTCACTCTCTTTGAATCTTCTTTATCATGCTAGGATTAACAGGAAAAAGCTAAAAATTTCAGAATTGCACCGTGCAATGTAGAGATATTACTGTTTGTGCATTTACAATATTCATTGATTTTTGCCATTGAAAAACATGTTTTTCATATACCAGAAATGTTTGAAGCTACTGACTGAATGAAAGGAGCTGGCATCTCACTCTCTTTGAATCTTCTTTATCATGCTAAGAGGAGCAGGAAAAAGCAAAAAATTTCAGAATTGCACCTTCAATGCGGAGAAATTACTGTTTGTGCATTTACAATATTCATTGATTTTTGCCATTGAAAAACGTCCAGAAATGATTGAAGCTACTGACTGAATGAAAGGAGCTGGCATCTCACTCTCTTTGAATCTTCTTTATCATGCTAAGAGGAGCAGGAAAAAGCAAAAAATTTCAGAATTGCACCTTGCAATGCGGAGAAATTACTGTTTGTGCATTTACAATATTCATTAATTTTTGCCATTGAAAAACATCATGTTATTCATATACCAGAAATGATTGAAGCTACTGACTGAATGAAAGGAGCTGGCATCTCACTCTCTTTGAATCTTCTTTATCATGCTAAGAGGAGCAGGAAAAAGCAAAAAATTTCAGAATTGCACCTTGCAATGCGGAGAAATTACTGTTTGTGCATTTACAATATTCATTGATTTTTGCCATTGAAAAACATCATGTTATTCATATACCAGAAATGTTTGAAGCTACTGACTGAATGAAAGGAGCTGGCATCTCACTCTCTTTGAATCTTCTTTATCATACTAAGAGGAGCAGGAAAAAGCAAAAAATTTCAGAATTGCACCTTGCAATGCGGAGAAATTACTGTTTGTGCATTTACAATATTCATTGATTTTTGCCATTGAAAAACGTCCAGAAATGATTGAAGCTACTGACTGAATGAAAGGAGCTGGCATCTCACTCTCTTTGAATCTTCTTTATCATGCTAAGAGGAGCAGGAAAAAGCAAAAAATTTCAGAATTGCACCTTGCAATGCGGAATTACTGTTTGTGCATTTACAATATTCATTGATTTTTGCCATTGAAAAACGTCCAGAAATGATTGAAGCTACTGACTGAATGAAAGGAGCTGGCATCTCACTCTCTTTGAATCTTCTTTATCATGCTAAGAGGAGCAGGAAAAAGCAAAAAATTTCAGAATTGCACCTTGCAATGCGGAGAAATTACTGTTTGTGCATTTACAATATTCATTGATTTTTGCCGCCATTGAAAAACATCATGTTATTCATATACCAGAAATGTTTGAAGCTACTGACTGAATGAAAGGAGCTGGCATCTCACTCTCTTTGAATCTTCTTTATCATGCTAAGAGGAGCAGGAAAAAGCAAAAAATTTCAGAATTGCACCTTGCAATGCGAAGAAATTACTGTTTGTGCATTTACAATATTCATTGATTTTTGCCATTGAAAAACGTCCAGAAATGATTGAGGCTACTGACTGAATGAAAGGAGCTGGCATCTCACTCTCTTTGAATCTTCTTTATCATGCTAAGAGGAGCAGGAAAAAGCAAAAAATTTCAGAATTGCACCTTGCAATGCGGAGAAATTACTGTTTGTGCATTTACAATATTCATTGATTTTTGCCATTGAAAAACATCATGTTATTCATATACCAGAAATGTTTGAAGCTACTGACTGAATGAAAGGAGCTGGCATCTCACTCTCTTTGAATCTTCTTTATCATACTAAGAGGAGCAGGAAAAAGCAAAAAATTTCAGAATTGCACCTTGCAATGCGGAGAAATTACTGTTTGTGCATTTACAATATTCATTGATTTTTGCCATTGAAAAACGTCCAGAAATGATTGAAGCTACTGACTGAATGAAAGGAGCTGGCATCTCACTCTCTTTGAATCTTCTTTATCATGCTAAGAGGAGCAGGAAAAAGCAAAAAATTTCAGAATTGCACCTTGCAATGCGGAATTACTGTTTGTGCATTTACAATATTCATTGATTTTTGCCATTGAAAAACGTCCAGAAATGATTGAAGCTACTGACTGAATGAAAGGAGCTGGCATCTCACTCTCTTTGAATCTTCTTTATCATGCTAAGAGGAGCAGGAAAAAGCAAAAAATTTCAGAATTGCACCTTGCAATGCGGAGAAATTACTGTTTGTGCATTTACAATATTCATTGATTTTTGCCGCCATTGAAAAACATCATGTTATTCATATACCAGAAATGTTTGAAGCTACTGACTGAATGAAAGGAGCTGGCATCTCACTCTCTTTGAATCTTCTTTATCATGCTAAGAGGAGCAGGAAAAAGCAAAAAATTTCAGAATTGCACCTTGCAATGCGAAGAAATTACTGTTTGTGCATTTACAATATTCATTGATTTTTGCCATTGAAAAACGTCCAGAAATGATTGAGGCTACTGACTGAATGAAAGGAGCTGGCATCTCACTCTCTTTGAATCTTCTTTATCATGCTAAGAGGAGCAGGAAAAAGCAAAAAATTTCAGAATTGCACCTTGCAATGCGGAGAAATTACTGTTTGTGCATTTACAATATTCATTGATTTTTGCCATTGAAAAACGTCCAGAAATGATTGAAGCTACTGACTGAATGAAAGGAGCTGGCATCTCAGTCTCTTTGAATCTTCTTTATCATGCTAAGAGGAGCAGGAAAAAGCAAAAAATTTCAGAATTGCACCTTGCAATGCGGAGAAATTACTGTTTGTGCATCTACAATATTCATTGATTTTTGCCGTTGAAAAACGTCCAGAAATGATTGAAGCTACTGACTGAATGAAAGTAGCTGGCATCTCACTCTCTTTGAGTCTTCTTTACCATGCTAAGAGGAGCAGGAAAAAGCAAAAAATTTCAGAATTGCACCTTGCAATGCGGAGAAATTACTGTTTGTGCATTTACAATATTCATTGATTTTTGCCATTGAAAAACGTCCAGAAATGATTGAAGCTACTGACTGAATGAAAGGAGCTGGCATCTCACTCTCTTTGAATCTTCTTTATCATGCTAAGAGGAGCAGGAAAAAGCAAAAAATTTCAGAATTGCACCTTGCAATGCGGAGAAATTACTGTTTGTGCATTTACAATATTCATTGATTTTTGCCATTGAAAAACATCATGTTATTCATATACCAGAAATGATTGAAGCTACTGACTGAATGAAAGGAGCTGGCATCTCACTCTCTTTGAATCTTCTTTATTATGCTAAGAGGAGCAGGAAAAAGCAAAAAATTTCAGAATTGCACCTTGCAATGCGGAGAAATTACTGTTTGTGCATTTACAATATTCATTGATTTTTGCCATTGAAAAACGTCCAGAAATGATTGAAGCTGCTGACTGAATGAAAGGAGCTGGCATCTCACTCTCTTTGAATCTTCTTTATCATGCTAAGAGGAGCAGGAAAAAGCAAAAAATTTCAGAATTGCACCTTGCAATGCGGAGAAATTACTGTTTGTGCATTTACAATATTCATTGATTTTTGCCATTGAAAAACGTCCAGAAATGATTGAAGCTACTGACTGAATGAAAGGAGCTCTCATCTCACTCTCTTTGAATCTTCTTTATCATGCTAAGAGGAGCAGGAAAAAGCAAAAAATTTCAGAATTGCACCTTGCAATGCGGAGAAATTACTGTTTGTGCATTTACAATATTCATTGATTTTTGCCATTGAAAAACATCATGTTATTCATATACCAGAAATGTTTGAAGCTACTGACTGAATGAAAGGAGCTGGCATCTCACTCTCTTTGAATCTTCTTTATCATGCTAAGAGGAGCAGGAAAAAGCAAAAAATTTCAGAATTGCACCGTGCAATGTGGAGATATTACTGTTTGTGCATTTACAATATTCATTGATTTTTGCCATTGAAAAACATGTTTTTCATATACCAGAAATGTTTGAAGCTACTGACTGAATGAAAGGAGCTGGCATCTCACTCTCTTTGAATCTTCTTTATCATGCTAGGATTAACAGGAAAAAGCAAAAAATTTCAGAATTGCACCTTGCAATGTGGAGATATTACTGTTTGTGCATTTACAATATTCATTGATTTTTGCCATTGAAAAACATGTTTTTCATATACCAGAAATGTTTGAAGCTACTGACTGAATGAAAGGAGCTGGCATCTCACTCTCTTTGAATCTTCTTTATCATGCTAGGATTAGCAGGAAAAAGCAAAAAATTTCAGAATTGAACCTTGCAATGTGGAGATATTACTGTTTGTGCATTTACAATATTCATTGATTTTTGCCATTGAAAAACATGTTTTTCATATACCAGAAATGTTTGAAGCTACTGACTGAATGAAAGGAGCTGGCATCTCACTCTCTTTGAATCTTCTTTATCATGCTAGGATTAACAGGAAAAAGCTAAAAATTTCAGAATTGCACCATGCAATGTAGAGATATTACTGTTTGTGCATTTACAATATTCATTGATTTTTGCCATTGAAAAACATGTTTTTCATATACCAGAAATGTTTGAAGCTACTGACTGAATGAAAGGAGCTGGCATCTCACTCTCTTTGAATCTTCTTTATCATGCTAAGAGGAGCAGGAAAAAGCAAAAAATTTCAGAATTGCACCTTCAATGCGGAGAAATTACTGTTTGTGCATTTACAATATTCATTGATTTTTGCCATTGAAAAACGTCCAGAAATGATTGAAGCTACTGACTGAATGAAAGGAGCTGGCATCTCACTCTCTTTGAATCTTCTTTATCATGCTAAGAGGAGCAGGAAAAAGCAAAAAATTTCAGAATTGCACCTTGCAATGCGGAGAAATTACTGTTTGTGCATTTACAATATTCATTAATTTTTGCCATTGAAAAACATCATGTTATTCATATACCAGAAATGATTGAAGCTACTGACTGAATGAAAGGAGCTGGCATCTCACTCTCTTTGAATCTTCTTTATCATGCTAAGAGGAGCAGGAAAAAGCAAAAAATTTCAGAATTGCACCTTGCAATGCGGAGAAATTACTGTTTGTGCATTTACAATATTCATTGATTTTTGCCATTGAAAAACATCATGTTATTCATATACCAGAAATGTTTGAAGCTACTGACTGAATGAAAGGAGCTGGCATCTCACTCTCTTTGAATCTTCTTTATCATACTAAGAGGAGCAGGAAAAAGCAAAAAATTTCAGAATTGCACCTTGCAATGCGGAGAAATTACTGTTTGTGCATTTACAATATTCATTGATTTTTGCCATTGAAAAACGTCCAGAAATGATTGAAGCTACTGACTGAATGAAAGGAGCTGGCATCTCACTCTCTTTGAATCTTCTTTATCATGCTAAGAGGAGCAGGAAAAAGCAAAAAATTTCAGAATTGCACCTTGCAATGCGGAATTACTGTTTGTGCATTTACAATATTCATTGATTTTTGCCATTGAAAAACGTCCAGAAATGATTGAAGCTACTGACTGAATGAAAGGAGCTGGCATCTCACTCTCTTTGAATCTTCTTTATCATGCTAAGAGGAGCAGGAAAAAGCAAAAAATTTCAGAATTGCACCTTGCAATGCGGAGAAATTACTGTTTGTGCATTTACAATATTCATTGATTTTTGCCGCCATTGAAAAACATCATGTTATTCATATACCAGAAATGTTTGAAGCTACTGACTGAATGAAAGGAGCTGGCATCTCACTCTCTTTGAATCTTCTTTATCATGCTAAGAGGAGCAGGAAAAAGCAAAAAATTTCAGAATTGCACCTTGCAATGCGAAGAAATTACTGTTTGTGCATTTACAATATTCATTGATTTTTGCCATTGAAAAACATCATGTTATTCATATACCAGAAATGTTTGATGCTACTGACTGAATGAAAGGAGCTGGCATCTCACTCTCTTTGAATCTTCTTTATCATGCTAAGAGGAGCAGGAAAAAGCAAAAAATTTCAGAATTGCACCTTGCAATGCGGAGAAATTACTGTTTGTGCATTTACAATATTCATTGATTTTTGCCATTGAAAAACATCCAGAAATGATTGAAGCTACTGACTGAATGAAAGGAGCTGGCATCTCACTCTCTTTGAATCTTCTTTATCATGCTAAGAGGAGCAGGAAAAAGCAAAAAATTTCAGAATTGCACCTTGCAATGCGGAGAAATTACTGTTTGTGCATTTACAATATTCATTGATTTTTGCCATTGAAAAACGTCCAGAAATGATTGAAGCTACTGACTGAATGAAAGGAGCTGGCATCTCAGTCTCTTTGAATCTTCTTTATCATGCTAAGAGGAGCAGGAAAAAGCAAAAAATTTCAGAATTGCACCTTGCAATGCGGAGAAATTACTGTTTGTGCATCTACAATATTCATTGATTTTTGCCGTTGAAAAACGTCCAGAAATGATTGAAGCTACTGACTGAATGAAAGGAGCTGGCATCTCACTCTCTTCGAGTCTTCTTTACCATGCTAAGAGGAGCAGGAAAAAGCAAAAAATTTCAGAATTGCACCTTGCAATGCGGAGAAATTACTGTTTGTGCATTTACAATATTCATTGATTTTTGCCATTGAAAAACGTCCAGAAATGATTGAAGCTACTGACTGAATGAAAGGAGCTGGCATCTCACTCTCTTTGAATCTTCTTTATCATGCTAAGAGGAGCAGGAAAAAGCAAAAAATTTCAGAATTGCACCTTGCAATGCGGAGAAATTACTGTTTGTGCATTTACAATATTCATTGATTTTTGCCATTGAAAAACATCATGTTATTCATATACCAGAAATGATTGAAGCTACTGACTGAATGAAAGGAGCTGGCATCTCACTCTCTTTGAATCTTCTTTATTATGCTAAGAGGAGCAGGAAAAAGCAAAAAATTTCAGAATTGCACCTTGCAATGCGGAGAAATTACTGTTTGTGCATTTACAATATTCATTGATTTTTGCCATTGAAAAACGTCCAGAAATGATTGAAGCTACTGACTGAATGAAAGGAGCTGGCATCTCACTCTCTTTGAATCTTCTTTATCATGCTAAGAGGAGCAGGAAAAAGCAAAAAATTTCAGAATTGCACCTTGCAATGCGGAGAAATTACTGTTTGTGCATTTACAATATTCATTGATTTTTGCCATTGAAAAACGTCCAGAAATGATTGAAGCTACTGACTGAATGAAAGGAGCTCTCATCTCACTCTCTTTGAATCTTCTTTATCATGCTAAGAGGAGCAGGAAAAAGCATAAAATTTCAGAATTGCACCTTGCAATGCGGAGAAATTACTGTTTGTGCATTTACAATATTCATTGATTTTTGCCATTGAAAAACATCATGTTATTCATATACCAGAAATGTTTGAAGCTACTGACTGAATGAAAGGAGCTGGCATCTCACTCTCTTTGAATCTTCTTTATCATGCTAAGAGGAGCAGGAAAAAGCAAAAAATTTCAGAATTGCACCTTCAATGCGGAGAAATTACTGTTTGTGCATTTACAATATTCATTGATTTTTGCCATTGAAAAACGTCCAGAAATGATTGAAGCTACTGACTGAATGAAAGGAGCTGGCATCTCACTCTCTTTGAATCTTCTTTATCATGCTAAGAGGAGCAGGAAAAAGCAAAAAATTTCAGAATTGCACCTTGCAATGCGGAGAAATTACTGTTTGTGCATTTACAATATTCATTAATTTTTGCCATTGAAAAACATCATGTTATTCATATACCAGAAATGATTGAAGCTACTGACTGAATGAAAGGAGCTGGCATCTCACTCTCTTTGAATCTTCTTTATCATGCTAAGAGGAGCAGGAAAAAGCAAAAAATTTCAGAATTGCACCTTGCAATGCGGAGAAATTACTGTTTGTGCATTTACAATATTCATTGATTTTTGCCATTGAAAAACATCATGTTATTCATATACCAGAAATGTTTGAAGCTACTGACTGAATGAAAGGAGCTGGCATCTCACTCTCTTTGAATCTTCTTTATCATGCTAAGAGGAGCAGGAAAAAGCAAAAAATTTCAGAATTGCACCTTGCAATGCGGAGAAATTACTGTTTGTGCATTTACAATATTCATTGATTTTTGCCATTGAAAAACGTCCAGAAATGATTGAAGCTACTGACTGAATGAAAGGAGCTCTCATCTCACTCTCTTTGAATCTTCTTTATCATGCTAAGAGGAGCAGGAAAAAGCAAAAAATTTCAGAATTGCACCTTGCAATGCGGAGAAATTACTGTTTGTGCATTTACAATATTCATTGATTTTTGCCATTGAAAAACATCATGTTATTCATATACCAGAAATGTTTGAAGCTACTGACTGAATGAAAGGAGCTGGCATCTCACTCTCTTTGAATCTTCTTTATCATGCTAAGAGGAGCAGGAAAAAGCAAAAAATTTCAGAATTGCACCTTCAATGCGGAGAAATTACTGTTTGTGCATTTACAATATTCATTGATTTTTGCCATTGAAAAACGTCCAGAAATGATTGAAGCTACTGACTGAATGAAAGGAGCTGGCATCTCACTCTCTTTGAATCTTCTTTATCATGCTAAGAGGAGCAGGAAAAAGCAAAAAATTTCAGAATTGCACCTTGCAATGCGGAGAAATTACTGTTTGTGCATTTACAATATTCATTAATTTTTGCCATTGAAAAACATCATGTTATTCATATACCAGAAATGATTGAAGCTACTGACTGAATGAAAGGAGCTGGCATCTCACTCTCTTTGAATCTTCTTTATCATGCTAAGAGGAGCAGGAAAAAGCAAAAAATTTCAGAATTGCACCTTGCAATGCGGAGAAATTACTGTTTGTGCATTTACAATATTCATTGATTTTTGCCATTGAAAAACATCATGTTATTCATATACCAGAAATGTTTGAAGCTACTGACTGAATGAAAGGAGCTGGCATCTCACTATCTTTGAATCTTCTTTATCATACTAAGAGGAGCAGGAAAAAGCAAAAAATTTCAGAATTGCACCTTGCAATGCGGAGAAATTACTGTTTGTGCATTTACAATATTCATTGATTTTTGCCATTGAAAAACGTCCAGAAATGATTGAAGCTACTGACTGAATGAAAGGAGCTGGCATCTCACTCTCTTTGAATCTTCTTTATCATGCTAAGAGGAGCAGGAAAAAGCAAAAAATTTCAGAATTGCACCTTGCAATGCGGAGAAATTACTGTTTGTGCATTTACAATATTCATTGATTTTTGCCATTGAAAAACATCATGTTATTCATATACCAGAAATGTTTGAAGCTACTGACTGAATGAAAGGAGCTGGCATCTCACTCTCTTTGAATCTTCTTTATCATGCTAAGAGGAGCAGGAAAAAGCAAAAAATTTCAGAATTGCACCTTCAATGCGGAGAAATTACTGTTTGTGCATTTACAATATTCATTGATTTTTGCCATTGAAAAACGTCCAGAAATGATTGAAGCTACTGACTGAATGAAAGGAGCTGGCATCTCACTCTCTTTGAATCTTCTTTATCATGCTAAGAGGAGCAGGAAAAAGCAAAAAATTTCAGAATTGCACCTTGCAATGCGGAGAAATTACTGTTTGTGCATTTACAATATTCATTAATTTTTGCCATTGAAAAACATCATGTTATTCATATACCAGAAATGATTGAAGCTACTGACTGAATGAAAGGAGCTGGCATCTCACTCTCTTTGAATCTTCTTTATCATGCTAAGAGGAGCAGGAAAAAGCAAAAAATTTCAGAATTGCACCTTGCAATGCGGAGAAATTACTGTTTGTGCATTTACAATATTCATTGATTTTTGCCATTGAAAAACATCATGTTATTCATATACCAGAAATGTTTGAAGCTACTGACTGAATGAAAGGAGCTGGCATCTCACTCTCTTTGAATCTTCTTTACCATGCTAAGAGGAGCAGGAAAAAGCAAAAAATTTCAGAATTGCACCTTGCAATGCGGAGAAATTACTGTTTGTGCATTTACAATATTCATTGATTTTTGCCATTGAAAAACGTCCAGAAATGATTGAAGCTACTGACTGAATGAAAGGAGCTCTCATCTCACTCTCTTTGAATCTTCTTTATCATGCTAAGAGGAGCAGGAAAAAGCAAAAAATTTCAGAATTGCACCTTGCAATGCGGAGAAATTACTGTTTGTGCATTTACAATATTCATTGATTTTTGCCATTGAAAAACATCATGTTATTCATATACCAGAAATGTTTGAAGCTACTGACTGAATGAAAGGAGCTGGCATCTCACTCTCTTTGAATCTTCTTTATCATGCTAAGAGGAGCAGGAAAAAGCAAAAAATTTCAGAATTGCACCTTCAATGCGGAGAAATTACTGTTTGTGCATTTACAATATTCATTGATTTTTGCCATTGAAAAACGTCCAGAAATGATTGAAGCTACTGACTGAATGAAAGGAGCTGGCATCTCACTCTCTTTGAATCTTCTTTATCATGCTAAGAGGAGCAGGAAAAAGCAAAAAATTTCAGAATTGCACCTTGCAATGCGGAGAAATTACTGTTTGTGCATTTACAATATTCATTAATTTTTGCCATTGAAAAACATCATGTTATTCATATACCAGAAATGATTGAAGCTACTGACTGAATGAAAGGAGCTGGCATCTCACTCTCTTTGAATCTTCTTTATCATGCTAAGAGGAGCAGGAAAAAGCAAAAAATTTCAGAATTGCACCTTGCAATGCGGAGAAATTACTGTTTGTGCATTTACAATATTCATTGATTTTTGCCATTGAAAAACGTCCAGAAATGATTGAAGCTACTGACTGAATGAAAGGAGCTGGCATCTCACTCTCTTTGAATCTTCTTTATCATGCTAAGAGGAGCAGGAAAAAGCAAAAAATTTCAGAATTGCACCTTGCAATGCGGAGAAATTACTGTTTGTGCATTTACAATATTCATTAATTTTTGCCATTGAAAAACATCATGTTATTCATATACCAGAAATGATTGAAGCTACTGACTGAATGAAAGGAGCTGGCATCTCACTCTCTTTGAATCTTCTTTATCATGCTAAGAGGAGCAGGAAAAAGCAAAAAATTTCAGAATTGCACTTTGCAATGCGGAGAAATTACTGTTTGTGCATTTACAATATTCATTGATTTTTGCCATTGAAAAACATCATGTTATTCATATACCAGAAATGTTTGAAGCTACTGACTGAATGAAAGGAGCTGGCATCTCACTCTCTTTGAATCTTCTTTATCATGCTAAGAGGAGCAGGAAAAAGCAAAAAATTTCAGAATTGCACCTTGCAATGCGGAGAAATTACTGTTTGTGCATTTACAATATTCATTGATTTTTGCCATTGAAAAACGTCCAGAAATGATTGAAGCTACTGACTGAATGAAAGGAGCTCTCATCTCACTCTCTTTGAATCTTCTTTATCATGCTAAGAGGAGCAGGAAAAAGCAAAAAATTTCAGAATTGCACCTTGCAATGCGGAGAAATTACTGTTTGTGCATTTACAATATTCATTGATTTTTGCCATTGAAAAACATCATGTTATTCATATACCAGAAATGTTTGAAGCTACTGACTGAATGAAAGGAGCTGGCATCTCACTCTCTTTGAATCTTCTTTATCATGCTAAGAGGAGCAGGAAAAAGCAAAAAATTTCAGAATTGCACCTTCAATGCGGAGAAATTACTGTTTGTGCATTTACAATATTCATTGATTTTTGCCATTGAAAAACGTCCAGAAATGATTGAAGCTACTGACTGAATGAAAGGAGCTGGCATCTCACTCTCTTTGAATCTTCTTTATCATGCTAAGAGGAGCAGGAAAAAGCAAAAAATTTCAGAATTGCACCTTGCAATGCGGAGAAATTACTGTTTGTGCATTTACAATATTCATTAATTTTTGCCATTGAAAAACATCATGTTATTCATATACCAGAAATGATTGAAGCTACTGACTGAATGAAAGGAGCTGGCATCTCACTCTCTTTGAATCTTCTTTATCATGCTAAGAGGAGCAGGAAAAAGCAAAAAATTTCAGAATTGCACCTTGCAATGCGGAGAAATTACTGTTTGTGCATTTACAATATTCATTGATTTTTGCCATTGAAAAACATCATGTTATTCATATACCAGAAATGTTTGAAGCTACTGACTGAATGAAAGGAGCTGGCATCTCACTATCTTTGAATCTTCTTTATCATACTAAGAGGAGCAGGAAAAAGCAAAAAATTTCAGAATTGCACCTTGCAATGCGGAGAAATTACTGTTTGTGCATTTACAATATTCATTGATTTTTGCCATTGAAAAACGTCCAGAAATGATTGAAGCTACTGACTGAATGAAAGGAGCTGGCATCTCACTCTCTTTGAATCTTCTTTATCATGCTAAGAGGAGCAGGAAAAAGCAAAAAATTTCAGAATTGCACCTTGCAATGCGGAGAAATTACTGTTTGTGCATTTACAATATTCATTGATTTTTGCCATTGAAAAACATCATGTTATTCATATACCAGAAATGTTTGAAGCTACTGACTGAATGAAAGGAGCTGGCATCTCACTCTCTTTGAATCTTCTTTATCATGCTAAGAGGAGCAGGAAAAAGCAAAAAATTTCAGAATTGCACCTTCAATGCGGAGAAATTACTGTTTGTGCATTTACAATATTCATTGATTTTTGCCATTGAAAAACGTCCAGAAATGATTGAAGCTACTGACTGAATGAAAGGAGCTGGCATCTCACTCTCTTTGAATCTTCTTTATCATGCTAAGAGGAGCAGGAAAAAGCAAAAAATTTCAGAATTGCACCTTGCAATGCGGAGAAATTACTGTTTGTGCATTTACAATATTCATTAATTTTTGCCATTGAAAAACATCATGTTATTCATATACCAGAAATGATTGAAGCTACTGACTGAATGAAAGGAGCTGGCATCTCACTCTCTTTGAATCTTCTTTATCATGCTAAGAGGAGCAGGAAAAAGCAAAAAATTTCAGAATTGCACCTTGCAATGCGGAGAAATTACTGTTTGTGCATTTACAATATTCATTGATTTTTGCCATTGAAAAACATCATGTTATTCATATACCAGAAATGTTTGAAGCTACTGACTGAATGAAAGGAGCTGGCATCTCACTCTCTTTGAATCTTCTTTATCATGCTAAGAGGAGCAGGAAAAAGCAAAAAATTTCAGAATTGCACCTTGCAATGCGGAGAAATTACTGTTTGTGCATTTACAATATTCATTGATTTTTGCCATTGAAAAACGTCCAGAAATGATTGAAGCTACTGACTGAATGAAAGGAGCTCTCATCTCACTCTCTTTGAATCTTCTTTATCATGCTAAGAGGAGCAGGAAAAAGCAAAAAATTTCAGAATTGCACCTTGCAATGCGGAGAAATTACTGTTTGTGCATTTACAATATTCATTGATTTTTGCCATTGAAAAACATCATGTTATTCATATACCAGAAATGTTTGAAGCTACTGACTGAATGAAAGGAGCTGGCATCTCACTCTCTTTGAATCTTCTTTATCATGCTAAGAGGAGCA
Source organism: Phyllobates terribilis (assembly GCF_046119375.1). Taxonomy (NCBI): domain Eukaryota; kingdom Metazoa; phylum Chordata; class Amphibia; order Anura; family Dendrobatidae; genus Phyllobates; species Phyllobates terribilis. The sequence goes on from NW_027365945.1 coordinate 27,676, forward strand.
GGAAAAAGCAAAAAAATTTCAGAATTGCACCTTCAATGCGGAGAAATTACTGTTTGTGCATTTACAATATTCATTGATTTTTGCCATTGAAAAACGTCCAGAAATGATTGAAGCTACTGACTGAATGAAAGGAGCTGGCATCTCACTCTCTTTGAATCTTCTTTATCATGCTAAGAGGAGCAGGAAAAAGCAAAAAATTTCAGAATTGCACCTTGCAATGCGGAGAAATTACTGTTTGTGCATTTACAATATTCATTAATTTTTGCCATTGAAAAACATCATGTTATTCATATACCAGAAATGATTGAAGCTACTGACTGAATGAAAGGAGCTGGCATCTCACTCTCTTTGAATCTTCTTTATCATGCTAAGAGGAGCAGGAAAAAGCAAAAAATTTCAGAATTGCACCTTGCAATGCGGAGAAATTACTGTTTGTGCATTTACAATATTCATTGATTTTTGCCATTGAAAAACATCATGTTATTCATATACCAGAAATGTTTGAAGCTACTGACTGAATGAAAGGAGCTGGCATCTCACTATCTTTGAATCTTCTTTATCATACTAAGAGGAGCAGGAAAAAGCAAAAAATTTCAGAATTGCACCTTGCAATGCGGAGAAATTACTGTTTGTGCATTTACAATATTCATTGATTTTTGCCATTGAAAAACGTCCAGAAATGATTGAAGCTACTGACTGAATGAAAGGAGCTCTCATCTCACTCTCTTTGAATCTTCTTTATCATGCTAAGAGGAGCAGGAAAAAGCAAAAAATTTCAGAATTGCACCTTGCAATGCGGAGAAATTACTGTTTGTGCATTTACAATATTCATTGATTTTTGCCATTGAAAAACATCATGTTATTCATATACCAGAAATGTTTGAAGCTACTGACTGAATGAAAGGAGCTGGCATCTCACTCTCTTTGAATCTTCTTTATCATGCTAAGAGGAGCAGGAAAAAGCAAAAAATTTCAGAATTGCACCGTGCAATGTGGAGATATTACTGTTTGTGCATTTACAATATTCATTGATTTTTGCCATTGAAAAACATGTTTTTCATATACCAGAAATGTTTGAAGCTACTGACTGAATGAAAGGAGCTGGCATCTCACTCTCTTTGAATCTTCTTTATCATGCTAGGATTAACAGGAAAAAGCTAAAAATTTCAGAATTGCACCGTGCAATGTAGAGATATTACTGTTTGTGCATTTACAATATTCATTGATTTTTGCCATTGAAAAACATGTTTTTCATATACCAGAAATGTTTGAAGCTACTGACTGAATGAAAGGAGCTGGCATCTCACTCTCTTTGAATCTTCTTTATCATGCTAAGAGGAGCAGGAAAAAGCAAAAAATTTCAGAATTGCACCTTCAATGCGGAGAAATTACTGTTTGTGCATTTACAATATTCATTGATTTTTGCCATTGAAAAACGTCCAGAAATGATTGAAGCTACTGACTGAATGAAAGGAGCTGGCATCTCACTCTCTTTGAATCTTCTTTATCATGCTAAGAGGAGCAGGAAAAAGCAAAAAATTTCAGAATTGCACCTTGCAATGCGGAGAAATTACTGTTTGTGCATTTACAATATTCATTAATTTTTGCCATTGAAAAACATCATGTTATTCATATACCAGAAATGATTGAAGCTACTGACTGAATGAAAGGAGCTGGCATCTCACTCTCTTTGAATCTTCTTTATCATGCTAAGAGGAGCAGGAAAAAGCAAAAAATTTCAGAATTGCACCTTGCAATGCGGAGAAATTACTGTTTGTGCATTTACAATATTCATTGATTTTTGCCATTGAAAAACATCATGTTATTCATATACCAGAAATGTTTGAAGCTACTGACTGAATGAAAGGAGCTGGCATCTCACTCTCTTTGAATCTTCTTTATCATACTAAGAGGAGCAGGAAAAAGCAAAAAATTTCAGAATTGCACCTTGCAATGCGGAGAAATTACTGTTTGTGCATTTACAATATTCATTGATTTTTGCCATTGAAAAACGTCCAGAAATGATTGAAGCTACTGACTGAATGAAAGGAGCTGGCATCTCACTCTCTTTGAATCTTCTTTATCATGCTAAGAGGAGCAGGAAAAAGCAAAAAATTTCAGAATTGCACCTTGCAATGCGGAATTACTGTTTGTGCATTTACAATATTCATTGATTTTTGCCATTGAAAAACGTCCAGAAATGATTGAAGCTACTGACTGAATGAAAGGAGCTGGCATCTCACTCTCTTTGAATCTTCTTTATCATGCTAAGAGGAGCAGGAAAAAGCAAAAAATTTCAGAATTGCACCTTGCAATGCGGAGAAATTACTGTTTGTGCATTTACAATATTCATTGATTTTTGCCGCCATTGAAAAACATCATGTTATTCATATACCAGAAATGTTTGAAGCTACTGACTGAATGAAAGGAGCTGGCATCTCACTCTCTTTGAATCTTCTTTATCATGCTAAGAGGAGCAGGAAAAAGCAAAAAATTTCAGAATTGCACCTTGCAATGCGAAGAAATTACTGTTTGTGCATTTACAATATTCATTGATTTTTGCCATTGAAAAACATCATGTTATTCATATACCAGAAATGTTTGATGCTACTGACTGAATGAAAGGAGCTGGCATCTCACTCTCTTTGAATCTTCTTTATCATGCTAAGAGGAGCAGGAAAAAGCAAAAAATTTCAGAATTGCACCTTGCAATGCGGAGAAATTACTGTTTGTGCATTTACAATATTCATTGATTTTTGCCATTGAAAAACGTCCAGAAATGATTGAGGCTACTGACTGAATGAAAGGAGCTGGCATCTCACTCTCTTTGAATCTTCTTTATCATGCTAAGAGGAGCAGGAAAAAGCAAAAAATTTCAGAATTGCACCTTGCAATGCGGAGAAATTACTGTTTGTGCATTTACAATATTCATTGATTTTTGCCATTGAAAAACATCCAGAAATGATTGAAGCTACTGACTGAATGAAAGGAGCTGGCATCTCACTCTCTTTGAATCTTCTTTATCATGCTAAGAGGAGCAGGAAAAAGCAAAAAATTTCAGAATTGCACCTTGCAATGCGGAGAAATTACTGTTTGTGCATTTACAATATTCATTGATTTTTGCCATTGAAAAACGTCCAGAAATGATTGAAGCTACTGACTGAATGAAAGGAGCTGGCATCTCAGTCTCTTTGAATCTTCTTTATCATGCTAAGAGGAGCAGGAAAAAGCAAAAAATTTCAGAATTGCACCTTGCAATGCGGAGAAATTACTGTTTGTGCATCTACAATATTCATTGATTTTTGCCGTTGAAAAACGTCCAGAAATGATTGAAGCTACTGACTGAATGAAAGGAGCTGGCATCTCACTCTCTTTGAGTCTTCTTTACCATGCTAAGAGGAGCAGGAAAAAGCAAAAAATTTCAGAATTGCACCTTGCAATGCGGAGAAATTACTGTTTGTGCATTTACAATATTCATTGATTTTTGCCATTGAAAAACGTCCAGAAATGATTGAAGCTACTGACTGAATGAAAGGAGCTGGCATCTCACTCTCTTTGAATCTTCTTTATCATGCTAAGAGGAGCAGGAAAAAGCAAAAAATTTCAGAATTGCACCTTGCAATGCGGAGAAATTACTGTTTGTGCATTTACAATATTCATTGATTTTTGCCATTGAAAAACATCATGTTATTCATATACCAGAAATGATTGAAGCTACTGACTGAATGAAAGGAGCTGGCATCTCACTCTCTTTGAATCTTCTTTATTATGCTAAGAGGAGCAGGAAAAAGCAAAAAATTTCAGAATTGCACCTTGCAATGCGGAGAAATTACTGTTTGTGCATTTACAATATTCATTGATTTTTGCCATTGAAAAACGTCCAGAAATGATTGAAGCTACTGACTGAATGAAAGGAGCTGGCATCTCACTCTCTTTGAATCTTCTTTATCATGCTAAGAGGAGCAGGAAAAAGCAAAAAATTTCAGAATTGCACCTTGCAATGCGGAGAAATTACTGTTTGTGCATTTACAATATTCATTGATTTTTGCCATTGAAAAACGTCCAGAAATGATTGAAGCTACTGACTGAATGAAAGGAGCTCTCATCTCACTCTCTTTGAATCTTCTTTATCATGCTAAGAGGAGCAGGAAAAAGCAAAAAATTTCAGAATTGCACCTTGCAATGCGGAGAAATTACTGTTTGTGCATTTACAATATTCATTGATTTTTGCCATTGAAAACATCATGTTATTCATATACCAGAAATGTTTGAAGCTACTGACTGAATGAAAGGAGCTGGCATCTCACTCTCTTTGAATCTTCTTTATCATGCTAAGAGGAGCAGGAAAAAGCAAAAAATTTCAGAATTGCACCTTCAATGCGGAGAAATTACTGTTTGTGCATTTACAATATTCATTGATTTTTGCCATTGAAAAACGTCCAGAAATGATTGAAGCTACTGACTGAATGAAAGGAGCTGGCATCTCACTCTCTTTGAATCTTCTTTATCATGCTAAGAGGAGCAGGAAAAAGCAAAAAATTTCAGAATTGCACCTTGCAATGCGGAGAAATTACTGTTTGTGCATTTACAATATTCATTAATTTTTGCCATTGAAAAACATCATGTTATTCATATACCAGAAATGATTGAAGCTACTGACTGAATGAAAGGAGCTGGCATCTCACTCTCTTTGAATCTTCTTTATCATGCTAAGAGGAGCAGGAAAAAGCAAAAAATTTCAGAATTGCACCTTGCAATGCGGAGAAATTACTGTTTGTGCATTTACAATATTCATTGATTTTTGCCATTGAAAAACATCATGTTATTCATATACCAGAAATGTTTGAAGCTACTGACTGAATGAAAGGAGCTGGCATCTCACTCTCTTTGAATCTTCTTTATCATGCTAAGAGGAGCAGGAAAAAGCAAAAAATTTCAGAATTGCACCTTGCAATGCGGAGAAATTACTGTTTGTGCATTTACAATATTCATTGATTTTTGCCATTGAAAAACGTCCAGAAATGATTGAAGCTACTGACTGAATGAAAGGAGCTCTCATCTCACTCTCTTTGAATCTTCTTTATCATGCTAAGAGGAGCAGGAAAAAGCAAAAAATTTCAGAATTGCACCTTGCAATGCGGAGAAATTACTGTTTGTGCATTTACAATATTCATTGATTTTTGCCATTGAAAAACATCATGTTATTCATATACCAGAAATGTTTGAAGCTACTGACTGAATGAAAGGAGCTGGCATCTCACTCTCTTTGAATCTTCTTTATCATGCTAAGAGGAGCAGGAAAAAGCAAAAAATTTCAGAATTGCACCTTCAATGCGGAGAAATTACTGTTTGTGCATTTACAATATTCATTGATTTTTGCCATTGAAAAACGTCCAGAAATGATTGAAGCTACTGACTGAATGAAAGGAGCTGGCATCTCACTCTCTTTGAATCTTCTTTATCATGCTAAGAGGAGCAGGAAAAAGCAAAAAATTTCAGAATTGCACCTTGCAATGCGGAGAAATTACTGTTTGTGCATTTACAATATTCATTAATTTTTGCCATTGAAAAACATCATGTTATTCATATACCAGAAATGATTGAAGCTACTGACTGAATGAAAGGAGCTGGCATCTCACTCTCTTTGAATCTTCTTTATCATGCTAAGAGGAGCAGGAAAAAGCAAAAAATTTCAGAATTGCACCTTGCAATGCGGAGAAATTACTGTTTGTGCATTTACAATATTCATTGATTTTTGCCATTGAAAAACATCATGTTATTCATATACCAGAAATGTTTGAAGCTACTGACTGAATGAAAGGAGCTGGCATCTCACTATCTTTGAATCTTCTTTATCATACTAAGAGGAGCAGGAAAAAGCAAAAAATTTCAGAATTGCACCTTGCAATGCGGAGAAATTACTGTTTGTGCATTTACAATATTCATTGATTTTTGCCATTGAAAAACGTCCAGAAATGATTGAAGCTACTGACTGAATGAAAGGAGCTGGCATCTCACTCTCTTTGAATCTTCTTTATCATGCTAAGAGGAGCAGGAAAAAGCAAAAAATTTCAGAATTGCACCTTGCAATGCGGAGAAATTACTGTTTGTGCATTTACAATATTCATTGATTTTTGCCATTGAAAAACATCATGTTATTCATATACCAGAAATGTTTGAAGCTACTGACTGAATGAAAGGAGCTGGCATCTCACTCTCTTTGAATCTTCTTTATCATGCTAAGAGGAGCAGGAAAAAGCAAAAAATTTCAGAATTGCACCTTCAATGCGGAGAAATTACTGTTTGTGCATTTACAATATTCATTGATTTTTGCCATTGAAAAACGTCCAGAAATGATTGAAGCTACTGACTGAATGAAAGGAGCTGGCATCTCACTCTCTTTGAATCTTCTTTATCATGCTAAGAGGAGTAGGAAAAAGCAAAAAATTTCAGAATTGCACCTTGCAATGCGGAGAAATTACTGTTTGTGCATTTACAATATTCATTAATTTTTGCCATTGAAAAACATCATGTTATTCATATACCAGAAATGATTGAAGCTACTGACTGTATGAAAGGAGCTGGCATCTCACTCTCTTTGAATCTTCTTTATCATGCTAAGAGGAGCAGGAAAAAGCAAAAAATTTCAGAATTGCACCTTGCAATGCGGAGAAATTACTGTTTGTGCATTTACAATATTCATTGATTTTTGCCATTGAAAAACATCATGTTATTCATATACCAGAAATGTTTGAAGCTACTGACTGAATGAAAGGAGCTGGCATCTCACTCTCTTTGAATCTTCTTTATCATGCTAAGAGGAGCAGGAAAAAGCAAAAAATTTCAGAATTGCACCTTGCAATGCGGAGAAATTACTGTTTGTGCATTTACAATATTCATTGATTTTTGCCATTGAAAAACGTCCAGAAATGATTGAAGCTACTGACTGAATGAAAGGAGCTCTCATCTCACTCTCTTTGAATCTTCTTTATCATGCTAAGAGGAGCAGGAAAAAGCAAAAAATTTCAGAATTGCACCTTGCAATGCGGAGAAATTACTGTTTGTGCATTTACAATATTCATTGATTTTTGCCATTGAAAAACATCATGTTATTCATATACCAGAAATGTTTGAAGCTACTGACTGAATGAAAGGAGCTGGCATCTCACTCTCTTTGAATCTTCTTTATCATGCTAAGAGGAGCAGGAAAAAGCAAAAAATTTCAGAATTGCACCTTCAATGCGGAGAAATTACTGTTTGTGCATTTACAATATTCATTGATTTTTGCCATTGAAAAACGTCCAGAAATGATTGAAGCTACTGACTGAATGAAAGGAGCTGGCATCTCACTCTCTTTGAATCTTCTTTATCATGCTAAGAGGAGCAGGAAAAAGCAAAAAATTTCAGAATTGCACCTTGCAATGCGGAGAAATTACTGTTTGTGCATTTACAATATTCATTAATTTTTGCCATTGAAAAACATCATGTTATTCATATACCAGAAATGATTGAAGCTACTGACTGAATGAAAGGAGCTGGCATCTCACTCTCTTTGAATCTTCTTTATCATGCTAAGAGGAGCAGGAAAAAGCAAAAAATTTCAGAATTGCACCTTGCAATGCGGAGAAATTACTGTTTGTGCATTTACAATATTCATTGATTTTTGCCATTGAAAAACGTCCAGAAATGATTGAAGCTACTGACTGAATGAAAGGAGCTGGCATCTCACTCTCTTTGAATCTTCTTTATCATGCTAAGAGGAGCAGGAAAAAGCAAAAAATTTCAGAATTGCACCTTGCAATGCGGAGAAATTACTGTTTGTGCATTTACAATATTCATTAATTTTTGCCATTGAAAAACATCATGTTATTCATATACCAGAAATGATTGAAGCTACTGACTGAATGAAAGGAGCTGGCATCTCACTCTCTTTGAATCTTCTTTATCATGCTAAGAGGAGCAGGAAAAAGCAAAAAATTTCAGAATTGCACCTTGCAATGCGGAGAAATTACTGTTTGTGCATTTACAATATTCATTGATTTTTGCCATTGAAAAACATCATGTTATTCATATACCAGAAATGTTTGAAGCTACTGACTGAATGAAAGGAGCTGGCATCTCACTCTCTTTGAATCTTCTTTATCATGCTAAGAGGAGCAGGAAAAAGCAAAAAATTTCAGAATTGCACCTTGCAATGCGGAGAAATTACTGTTTGTGCATTTACAATATTCATTGATTTTTGCCATTGAAAAACGTCCAGAAATGATTGAAGCTACTGACTGAATGAAAGGAGCTCTCATCTCACTCTCTTTGAATCTTCTTTATCATGCTAAGAGGAGCAGGAAAAAGCAAAAAATTTCAGAATTGCACCTTGCAATGCGGAGAAATTACTGTTTGTGCATTTACAATATTCATTGATTTTTGCCATTGAAAAACATCATGTTATTCATATACCAGAAATGTTTGAAGCTACTGACTGAATGAAAGGAGCTGGCATCTCACTCTCTTTGAATCTTCTTTATCATGCTAAGAGGAGCAGGAAAAAGCAAAAAATTTCAGAATTGCACCTTCAATGCGGAGAAATTACTGTTTGTGCATTTACAATATTCATTGATTTTTGCCATTGAAAAACGTCCAGAAATGATTGAAGCTACTGACTGAATGAAAGGAGCTGGCATCTCACTCTCTTTGAATCTTCTTTATCATGCTAAGAGGAGCAGGAAAAAGCAAAAAATTTCAGAATTGCACCTTGCAATGCGGAGAAATTACTGTTTGTGCATTTACAATATTCATTAATTTTTGCCATTGAAAAACATCATGTTATTCATATACCAGAAATGATTGAAGCTACTGACTGAATGAAAGGAGCTGGCATCTCACTCTCTTTGAATCTTCTTTATCATGCTAAGAGGAGCAGGAAAAAGCAAAAAATTTCAGAATTGCACCTTGCAATGCGGAGAAATTACTGTTTGTGCATTTACAATATTCATTGATTTTTGCCATTGAAAAACATCATGTTATTCATATACCAGAAATGTTTGAAGCTACTGACTGAATGAAAGGAGCTGGCATCTCACTATCTTTGAATCTTCTTTATCATACTAAGAGGAGCAGGAAAAAGCAAAAAATTTCAGAATTGCACCTTGCAATGCGGAGAAATTACTGTTTGTGCATTTACAATATTCATTGATTTTTGCCATTGAAAAACGTCCAGAAATGATTGAAGCTACTGACTGAATGAAAGGAGCTGGCATCTCACTCTCTTTGAATCTTCTTTATCATGCTAAGAGGAGCAGGAAAAAGCAAAAAATTTCAGAATTGCACCTTGCAATGCGGAGAAATTACTGTTTGTGCATTTACAATATTCATTGATTTTTGCTATTGAAAAACATCATGTTATTCATATACCAGAAATGTTTGAAGCTACTGACTGAATGAAAGGAGCTGGCATCTCACTCTCTTTGAATCTTCTTTATCATGCTAAGAGGAGCAGGAAAAAGCAAAAAATTTCAGAATTGCACCTTCAATGCGGAGAAATTACTGTTTGTGCATTTACAATATTCATTGATTTTTGCCATTGAAAAACGTCCAGAAATGATTGAAGCTACTGACTGAATGAAAGGAGCTGGCATCTCACTCTCTTTGAATCTTCTTTATCATGCTAAGAGGAGCAGGAAAAAGCAAAAAATTTCAGAATTGCACCTTGCAATGCGGAGAAATTACTGTTTGTGCATTTACAATATTCATTAATTTTTGCCATTGAAAAACATCATGTTATTCATATACCAGAAATGATTGAAGCTACTGACTGAATGAAAGGAGCTGGCATCTCACTCTCTTTGAATCTTCTTTATCATGCTAAGAGGAGCAGGAAAAAGCAAAAAATTTCAGAATTGCACCTTGCAATGCGGAGAAATTACTGTTTGTGCATTTACAATATTCATTGATTTTTGCCATTGAAAAACATCATGTTATTCATATACCAGAAATGTTTGAAGCTACTGACTGAATGAAAGGAGCTGGCATCTCACTCTCTTTGAATCTTCTTTATCATGCTAAGAGGAGCAGGAAAAAGCAAAAAATTTCAGAATTGCACCTTGCAATGCGGAGAAATTACTGTTTGTGCATTTACAATATTCATTGATTTTTGCCATTGAAAAACGTCCAGAAATGATTGAAGCTACTGACTGAATGAAAGGAGCTCTCATCTCACTCTCTTTGAATCTTCTTTATCATGCTAAGAGGAGCAGGAAAAAGCAAAAAATTTCAGAATTGCACCTTGCAATGCGGAGAAATTACTGTTTGTGCATTTACAATATTCATTGATTTTTGCCATTGAAAAACATCATGTTATTCATATACCAGAAATGTTTGAAGCTACTGACTGAATGAAAGGAGCTGGCATCTCACTCTCTTTGAATCTTCTTTATCATGCTAAGAGGAGCAGGAAAAAGCAAAAAATTTCAGAATTGCACCTTCAATGCGGAGAAATTACTGTTTGTGCATTTACAATATTCATTGATTTTTGCCATTGAAAAACGTCCAGAAATGATTGAAGCTACTGACTGAATGAAAGGAGCTGGCATCTCACTCTCTTTGAATCTTCTTTATCATGCTAAGAGGAGCAGGAAAAAGCAAAAAATTTCAGAATTGCACCTTGCAATGCGGAGAAATTACTGTTTGTGCATTTACAATATTCATTAATTTTTGCCATTGAAAAACATCATGTTATTCATATACCAGAAATGATTGAAGCTACTGACTGAATGAAAGGAGCTGGCATCTCACTCTCTTTGAATCTTCTTTATCATGCTAAGAGGAGCAGGAAAAAGCAAAAAATTTCAGAATTGCACCTTGCAATGCGGAGAAATTACTGTTTGTGCATTTACAATATTCATTAATTTTTGCCATTGAAAAACATCATGTTATTCATATACCAGAAATGATTGAAGCTACTGACTGAATGAAAGGAGCTGGCATCTCACTCTCTTTGAATCTTCTTTATCATGCTAAGAGGAGCAGGAAAAAGCAAAAAATTTCAGAATTGCACCTTGCAATGCGGAGAAATTACTGTTTGTGCATTTACAATATTCATTGATTTTTGCCATTGAAAAACATCATGTTATTCATATACCAGAAATGTTTGAAGCTACTGACTGAATGAAAGGAGCTGGCATCTCACTATCTTTGAATCTTCTTTATCATACTAAGAGGAGCAGGAAAAAGCAAAAAATTTCAGAATTGCACCTTGCAATGCGGAGAAATTACTGTTTGTGCATTTACAATATTCATTGATTTTTGCCATTGAAAAACGTCCAGAAATGATTGAAGCTACTGACTGAATGAAAGGAGCTGGCATCTCACTCTCTTTGAATCTTCTTTATCATGCTAAGAGGAGCAGGAAAAAGCAAAAAATTTCAGAATTGCACCTTGCAATGCGGAGAAATTACTGTTTGTGCATTTACAATATTCATTGATTTTTGCTATTGAAAAACATCATGTTATTCATATACCAGAAATGTTTGAAGCTACTGACTGAATGAAAGGAGCTGGCATCTCACTCTCTTTGAATCTTCTTTATCATGCTAAGAGGAGCAGGAAAAAGCAAAAAATTTCAGAATTGCACCTTCAATGCGGAGAAATTACTGTTTGTGCATTTACAATATTCATTGATTTTTGCCATTGAAAAACGTCCAGAAATGATTGAAGCTACTGACTGAATGAAAGGAGCTGGCATCTCACTCTCTTTGAATCTTCTTTATCATGCTAAGAGGAGCAGGAAAAAGCAAAAAATTTCAGAATTGCACCTTGCAATGCGGAGAAATTACTGTTTGTGCATTTACAATATTCATTAATTTTTGCCATTGAAAAACATCATGTTATTCATATACCAGAAATGATTGAAGCTACTGACTGAATGAAAGGAGCTGGCATCTCACTCTCTTTGAATCTTCTTTATCATGCTAAGAGGAGCAGGAAAAAGCAAAAAATTTCAGAATTGCACCTTGCAATGCGGAGAAATTACTGTTTGTGCATTTACAATATTCATTGATTTTTGCCATTGAAAAACATCATGTTATTCATATACCAGAAATGTTTGAAGCTACTGACTGAATGAAAGGAGCTGGCATCTCACTCTCTTTGAATCTTCTTTATCATGCTAAGAGGAGCAGGAAAAAGCAAAAAATTTCAGAATTGCACCTTGCAATGCGGAGAAATTACTGTTTGTGCATTTACAATATTCATTGATTTTTGCCATTGAAAAACGTCCAGAAATGATTGAAGCTACTGACTGAATGAAAGGAGCTCTCATCTCACTCTCTTTGAATCTTCTTTATCATGCTAAGAGGAGCAGGAAAAAGCAAAAAATTTCAGAATTGCACCTTGCAATGCGGAGAAATTACTGTTTGTGCATTTACAATATTCATTGATTTTTGCCATTGAAAAACATCATGTTATTCATATACCAGAAATGTTTGAAGCTACTGACTGAATGAAAGGAGCTGGCATCTCACTCTCTTTGAATCTTCTTTATCATGCTAAGAGGAGCAGGAAAAAGCAAAAAATTTCAGAATTGCACCTTCAATGCGGAGAAATTACTGTTTGTGCATTTACAATATTCATTGATTTTTGCCATTGAAAAACGTCCAGAAATGATTGAAGCTACTGACTGAATGAAAGGAGCTGGCATCTCACTCTCTTTGAATCTTCTTTATCATGCTAAGAGGAGCAGGAAAAAGCAAAAAATTTCAGAATTGCACCTTGCAATGCGGAGAAATTACTGTTTGTGCATTTACAATATTCATTAATTTTTGCCATTGAAAAACATCATGTTATTCATATACCAGAAATGATTGAAGCTACTGACTGAATGAAAGGAGCTGGCATCTCACTCTCTTTGAATCTTCTTTATCATGCTAAGAGGAGCAGGAAAAAGCAAAAAATTTCAGAATTGCACCTTGCAATGCGGAGAAATTACTGTTTGTGCATTTACAATATTCATTGATTTTTGCCATTGAAAAACATCATGTTATTCATATACCAGAAATGTTTGAAGCTACTGACTGAATGAAAGGAGCTGGCATCTCACTATCTTTGAATCTTCTTTATCATACTAAGAGGAGCAGGAAAAAGCAAAAAATTTCAGAATTGCACCTTGCAATGCGGAGAAATTACTGTTTGTGCATTTACAATATTCATTGATTTTTGCCATTGAAAAACGTCCAGAAATGATTGAAGCTACTGACTGAATGAAAGGAGCTGGCATCTCACTCTCTTTGAATCTTCTTTATCATGCTAAGAGGAGCAGGAAAAAGCAAAAAATTTCAGAATTGCACCTTGCAATGCGGAGAAATTACTGTTTGTGCATTTACAATATTCATTGATTTTTGCCATTGAAAAACATCATGTTATTCATATACCAGAAATGTTTGAAGCTACTGACTGAATGAAAGGAGCTGGCATCTCACTCTCTTTGAATCTTCTTTATCATACTAAGAGGAGCAGGAAAAAGCAAAAAATTTCAGAATTGCACCTTCAATGCGGAGAAATTACTGTTTGTGCATTTACAATATTCATTGATTTTTGCCATTGAAAAACGTCCAGAAATGATTGAAGCTACTGACTGAATGAAAGGAGCTGGCATCTCACTCTCTTTGAATCTTCTTTATCATGCTAAGAGGAGCAGGAAAAAGCAAAAAATTTCAGAATTGCACCTTGCAATGCGGAGAAATTACTGTTTGTGCATTTACAATATTCATTAATTTTTGCCATTGAAAAACATCATGTTATTCATATACCAGAAATGATTGAAGCTACTGACTGAATGAATGGAGCTGGCATCTCACTCTCTTTGAATCTTCTTTATCATGCTAAGAGGAGCAGGAAAAAGCAAAAAATTTCAGAATTGCACTTTGCAATGCGGAGAAATTACTGTTTGTGCATTAACAATATTCATTGATTTTTGCCATTGAAAAACATCATGTTATTCATATACCAGAAATGTTTGAAGCTACTGACTGAATGAAAGGAGCTGGCATCTCACTCTCTTTGAATCTTCTTTATCATACTAAGAGGAGCAGGAAAAAGCAAAAAATTTCAGAATTGCACCTTGCAATGCGGAGAAATTACTGTTTGTGCATTTACAATATTCATTGATTTTTGCCATTGAAAAACGTCCAGAAATGATTGAAGCTACTGACTGAATGAAAGGAGCTGGCATCTCACTCTCTTTGAATCTTCTTTATCATGCTAAGAGGAGCAGGAAAAAGCAAAAAATTTCAGAATTGCACCTTGCAATGCGGAGAAATTACTGTTTGTGCATTTACAATATTCATTGATTTTTGCCATTGAAAAACGTCCAGAAATGATTGAAGCTACTGACTGAATGAAAGGAGCTGGCATCTCACTCTCTTTGAATCTTCTTTATCATGCTAAGAGGAGCAGGAAAAAGCAAAAAATTTCAGAATTGCACCTTGCAATGCGGAGAAATTACTGTTTGTGCATTTACAATATTCATTGATTTTTGCCGCCATTGAAAAACATCATGTTATTCATATACCAGAAATGTTTGAAGCTACTGACTGAATGAAAGGAGCTGGCATCTCACTCTCTTTGAATCTTCTTTATCATGCTAAGAGGAGCAGGAAAAAGCAAAAAATTTCAGAATTGCACCTTGCAATGCGAAGAAATTACTGTTTGTGCATTTACAATATTCATTGATTTTTGCCATTGAAAAACATCATGTTATTCATATACCAGAAATGTTTGATGCTACTGACTGAATGAAAGGAGCTGGCATCTCACTCTCTTTGAATCTTCTTTATCATGCTAAGAGGAGCAGGAAAAAGCAAAAAATTTCAGAATTGCACCTTGCAATGCGGAGAAATTACTGTTTGTGCATTTACAATATTCATTGATTTTTGCCATTGAAAAACGTCCAGAAATGATTGAAGCTACTGACTGAATGAAAGGAGCTGGCATCTCACTCTCTTTGAATCTTCTTTATCATGCTAAGAGGAGCAGGAAAAAGCAAAAAATTTCAGAATTGCACCTTGCAATGCGGAGAAATTACTGTTTGTGCATTTACAATATTCATTGATTTTTGCCATTGAAAAACATCCAGAAATGATTGAAGCTACTGACTGAATGAAAGGAGCTGGCATCTCACTCTCTTTGAATCTTCTTTATCATGCTAAGAGGAGCAGGAAAAAGCAAAAAATTTCAGAATTGCACCTTGCAATGCGGAGAAATTACTGTTTGTGCATTTACAATATTCATTGATTTTTGCCATTGAAAAACGTCCAGAAATGATTGAAGCTACTGACTGAATGAAAGGAGCTGGCATCTCACTCTCTTTGAATCTTCTTTATCATGCTAAGAGGAGCAGGAAAAAGCAAAAAATTTCAGAATTGCACCTTGCAATGCGGAGAAATTACTGTTTGTGCATTTACAATATTCATTGATTTTTGCCATTGAAAAACGTCCAGAAATGATTGAAGCTACTGACTGAATGAAAGGAGCTCTCATCTCACTCTCTTTGAATCTTCTTTATCATGCTAAGAGGAGCAGGAAAAAGCAAAAAATTTCAGAATTGCACCTTGCAATGCGGAGAAATTACTGTTTGTGCATTTACAATATTCATTGATTTTTGCCATTGAAAAACATCATGTTATTCATATACCAGAAATGTTTGAAGCTACTGACTGAATGAAAGGAGCTGGCATCTCACTCTCTTTGAATCTTCTTTATCATGCTAAGAGGAGCAGGAAAAAGCAAAAAATTTCAGAATTGCACCTTCAATGCGGAGAAATTACTGTTTGTGCATTTACAATATTCATTGATTTTTGCCATTGAAAAACGTCCAGAAATGCTTGAAGCTACTGACTGAATGAAAGGAGCTGGCATCTCACTCTCTTTGAATCTTCTTTATCATGCTAAGAGGAGCAGGAAAAAGCAAAAAATTTCAGAATTGCACCTTGCAATGCGGAGAAATTACTGTTTGTGCATTTACAATATTCATTAATTTTTGCCATTGAAAAACATCATGTTATTCATATACCAGAAATGATTGAAGCTACTGACTGAATGAAAGGAGCTGGCATCTCACTCTCTTTGAATCTTCTTTATCATGCTAAGAGGAGCAGGAAAAAGCAAAAAATTTCAGAATTGCACCTTGCAATGCGGAGAAATTACTGTTTGTGCATTTACAATATTCATTGATTTTTGCCATTGAAAAACATCATGTTATTCATATACCAGAAATGTTTGAAGCTACTGACTGAATGAAAGGAGCTGGCATCTCACTCTCTTTGAATCTTCTTTATCATACTAAGAGGAGCAGGAAAAAGCAAAAAATTTCAGAATTGCACCTTGCAATGCGGAGAAATTACTGTTTGTGCATTTACAATATTCATTGATTTTTGCCATTGAAAAACGTCCAGAAATGATTGAAGCTACTGACTGAATGAAAGGAGCTGGCATCTCACTCTCTTTGAATCTTCTTTATCATGCTAAGAGGAGCAGGAAAAAGCAAAAAATTTCAGAATTGCACCTTGCAATGCGGAGAAATTACTGTTTGTGCATTTACAATATTCATTGATTTTTGCCATTGAAAAACATCATGTTATTCATATACCAGAAATGTTTGAAGCTACTGACTGAATGAAAGGAGCTGGCATCTCACTCTCTTTGAATCTTCTTTATCATACTAAGAGGAGCAGGAAAAAGCAAAAAATTTCAGAATTGCACCTTGCAATGCGGAGAAATTACTGTTTGTGCATTTACAATATTCATTGATTTTTGCCATTGAAAAACATCATGTTATTCATATACCAGAAATGTTTGAAGCTACTGACTGAATGAAAGGAGCTGGCATCTCACTCTCTTTGAATCTTCTTTATCATACTAAGAGGAGCAGGAAAAAGCAAAAAATTTCAGAATTGCACCTTGCAATGCGGAGAAATTACTGTTTGTGCATTTACAATATTCATTGATTTTTGCCATTGAAAAACGTCCAGAAATGATTGAAGCTACTGACTGAATGAAAGGAGGTGGCATCTCACTCTCTTTGAATCTTCTTTATCATGCTAAGAGGAGCAGGAAAAAGCAAAAAATTTCAGAATTGCACCTTGCAATGCGGAGAAATTACTGTTTGTGCATTTACAATATTCATTGATTTTTGCCATTGAAAAACGTCCAGAAATGATTGAAGCTACTGACTGAATGAAAGGAGCTGGCATCTCACTCTCTTTGAATCTTCTTTATCATGCTAAGAGGAGCAGGAAAAAGCAAAAAATTTCAGAATTGCACCTTGCAATGCGGAGAAATTACTGTTTGTGCATTTACAATATTCATTGATTTTTGCCGCCATTGAAAAACATCATGTTATTCATATACCAGAAATGTTTGAAGCTACTGACTGAATGAAAGGAGCTGGCATCTCACTCTCTTTGAATCTTCTTTATCATGCTAAGAGGAGCAGGAAAAAGCAAAAAATTTCAGAATTGCACCTTGCAATGCGAAGAAATTACTGTTTGTGCATTTACAATATTCATTGATTTTTGCCATTGAAAAACATCATGTTATTCATATACCAGAAATGTTTGATGCTACTGACTGAATGAAAGGAGCTGGCATCTCACTCTCTTTGAATCTTCTTTATCATGCTAAGAGGAGCAGGAAAAAGCAAAAAATTTCAGAATTGCACCTTGCAATGCGGAGAAATTACTGTTTGTGCATTTACAATATTCATTGATTTTTGCCATTGAAAAACGTCCAGAAATGATTGATGCTACTGACTGAATGAAAGGAGCTGGCATCTCACTCTCTTTGAATCTTCTTTATCATGCTAAGAGGAGCAGGAAAAAGCAAAAAATTTCAGAATTGCACCTTGCAATGCGGAGAAATTACTGTTTGTGCATTTACAATATTCATTGATTTTTGCCATTGAAAAACATCCAGAAATGATTGAAGCTACTGACTGAATGAAAGGAGCTGGCATCTCACTCTCTTTGAATCTTCTTTATCATGCTAAGAGGAGCAGGAAAAAGCAAAAAATTTCAGAATTGCACCTTGCAATGCGGAGAAATTACTGTTTGTGCATTTACAATATTCATTGATTTTTGCCATTGAAAAACGTCCAGAAATGATTGAAGCTACTGACTGAATGAAAGGAGCTGGCATCTCACTCTCTTTGAATCTTCTTTATCATGCTAAGAGGAGCAGGAAAAAGCAAAAAATTTCAGAATTGCACCTTGCAATGCGGAGAAATTACTGTTTGTGCATTTACAATATTCATTGATTTTTGCCGCCATTGAAAAACATCATGTTATTCATATACCAGAAATGTTTGAAGCTACTGACTGAATGAAAGGAGCTGGCATCTCACTCTCTTTGAATCTTCTTTATCATGCTAAGAGGAGCAGGAAAAAGCAAAAAATTTCAGAATTGCACCTTGCAATGCGAAGAAATTACTGTTTGTGCATTTACAATATTCATTGATTTTTGCCATTGAAAAACATCATGTTATTCATATACCAGAAATGTTTGATGCTACTGACTGAATGAAAGGAGCTGGCATCTCACTCTCTTTGAATCTTCTTTATCATGCTAAGAGGAGCAGGAAAAAGCAAAAAATTTCAGAATTGCACCTTGCAATGCGGAGAAATTACTGTTTGTGCATTTACAATATTCATTGATTTTTGCCATTGAAAAACGTCCAGAAATGATTGAAGCTACTGACTGAATGAAAGGAGCTGGCATCTCACTCTCTTTGAATCTTCTTTATCATGCTAAGAGGAGCAGGAAAAAGCAAAAAATTTCAGAATTGCACCTTGCAATGCGGAGAAATTACTGTTTGTGCATTTACAATATTCATTGATTTTTGCCATTGAAAAACATCCAGAAATGATTGAAGCTACTGACTGAATGAAAGGAGCTGGCATCTCACTCTCTTTGAATCTTCTTTATCATGCTAAGAGGAGCAGGAAAAAGCCAAAAATTTCAGAATTGCACCTTGCAATGCGGAGAAATTACTGTTTGTGCATTTACAATATTCATTGATTTTTGCCATTGAAAAACGTCCAGAAATGATTGAAGCTACTGACTGAATGAAAGGAGCTGGCATCTCAGTCTCTTTGAATCTTCTTTATCATGCTAAGAGGAGCAGGAAAAAGCAAAAAATTTCAGAATTGCACCTTGCAATGCGGAGAAATTACTGTTTGTGCATCTACAATATTCATTGATTTTTGCCGTTGAAAAACGTCCAGAAATGATTGAAGCTACTGACTGAATGAAAGGAGCTGGCATCTCACTCTCTTTGAGTCTTCTTTACCATGCTAAGAGGAGCAGGAAAAAGCAAAAAATTTCAGAATTGCACCTTGCAATGCGGAGAAATTACTGTTTGTGCATTTACAATATTCATTGATTTTTGCCATTGAAAAACGTCCAGAAATGATTGAAGCTACTGACTGAATGAAAGGAGCTGGCATCTCACTCTCTTTGAATCTTCTTTATCATGCTAAGAGGAGCAGGAAAAAGCAAAAAATTTCAGAATTGCACCTTGCAATGCGGAGAAATTACTGTTTGTGCATTTACAATATTCATTGATTTTTGCCATTGAAAAACGTCCAGAAATGATTGAAGCTACTGACTGAATGAAAGGAGCTGGCATCTCACTCTCTTTGAATCTTCTTTATCATGCTAAGAGGAGCAGGAAAAAGCAAAAAATTTCAGAATTGCACCTTGCAATGCGGAGAAATTACTGTTTGTGCATTTACAATATTCATTGATTTTTGCCATTGAAAAACGTCCAGAAATGATTGAAGCTACTGACTGAATGAAAGGAGCTCTCATCTCACTCTCTTTGAATCTTCTTTATCATGCTAAGAGGAGCAGGAAAAAGCAAAAAATTTCAGAATTGCACCTTCAATGCGGAGAAATTACTGTTTGTGCATTTACAATATTCATTGATTTTTGCCATTGAAAAACGTCCAGAAATGCTTGAAGCTACTGACTGAATGAAAGGAGCTGGCATCTCACTCTCTTTGAATCTTCTTTATCATGCTAAGAGGAGCAGGAAAAAGCAAAAAATTTCAGAATTGCACCTTGCAATGCGGAGAAATTACTGTTTGTGCATTTACAATATTCATTAATTTTTGCCATTGAAAAACATCATGTTATTCATATACCAGAAATGATTGAAGCTACTGACTGAATGAAAGGAGCTGGCATCTCACTCTCTTTGAATCTTCTTTATCATGCTAAGAGGAGCAGGAAAAAGCAAAAAATTTCAGAATTGCACCTTGCAATGCGGAGAAATTACTGTTTGTGCATTTACAATATTCATTGATTTTTGCCATTGAAAAACATCATGTTATTCATATACCAGAAATGTTTGAAGCTACTGACTGAATGAAAGGAGCTGGCATCTCACTCTCTTTGAATCTTCTTTATCATACTAAGAGGAGCAGGAAAAAGCAAAAAATTTCAGAATTGCACCTTGCAATGTGGAGAAATTACTGTTTGTGCATTTACAATATTCATTGATTTTTGCCATTGAAAAACGTCCAGAAATGATTGAAGCTACTGACTGAATGAAAGGAGCTGGCATCTCACTCTCTTTGAATCTTCTTTATCATGCTAAGAGGAGCAGGAAAAAGCAAAAAATTTCAGAATTGCACCTTGCAATGCGGAGAAATTACTGTTTGTGCATTTACAATATTCATTGATTTTTGCCATTGAAAAACATCATGTTATTCATATACCAGAAATGTTTGAAGCTACTGACTGAATGAAAGGAGCTGGCATCTCACTCTCTTTGAATCTTCTTTATCATGCTAAGAGGAGCAGGAAAAAGCAAAAAATTTCAGAATTGCACCTTGCAATGCGGAGAAATTACTGTTTGTGCATTTACAATATTCATTAATTTTTGCCATTGAAAAACATGTTATTCATATACCAGAAATGATTGAAGCTACTGACTGAATGAAAGGAGCTGGCATCTCACTCTCTTTGAATCTTCTTTATCATGCTAAGAGGAGCAGGAAAAAGCAAAAAATTTCAGAATTGCACCTTGCAATGCGGAGAAATTACTGTTTGTGCATTTACAATATTCATTGATTTTTGCCATTGAAAAACATCATGTTATTCATATACCAGAAATGTTTGAAGCTACTGACTGAATGAAAGGAGCTGGCATCTCACTCTCTTTGAATCTTCTTTATCATACTAAGAGGAGCAGGAAAAAGCAAAAAATTTCAGAATTGCACCTTGCAATGCGGAGAAATTACTGTTTGTGCATTTACAATATTCATTGATTTTTGCCATTGAAAAACGTCCAGAAATGATTGAAGCTACTGACTGAATGAAAGGAGCTGGCATCTCACTCTCTTTGAATCTTCTTTATCATGCTAAGAGGAGCAGGAAAAAGCAAAAAATTTCAGAATTGCACCTTGCAATGCGGAGAAATTACTGTTTGTGCATTTACAATATTCATTGATTTTTGCCGCCATTGAAAAACATCATGTTATTCATATACCAGAAATGTTTGAAGCTACTGACTGAATGAAATGAGCTGGCATCTCACTCTCTTTGAATCTTCTTTATCATGCTAAGAGGAGCAGGAAAAAGCAAAAAATTTCAGAATTGCACCTTGCAATGCGAAGAAATTACTGTTTGTGCATTTACAATATTCATTGATTTTTGCCATTGAAAAACATCATGTTATTCATATACCAGAAATGTTTGATGCTACTGACTGAATGAAAGGAGCTGGCATCTCACTCTCTTTGAATCTTCTTTATCATGCTAAGAGGAGCAGGAAAAAGCAAAAAATTTCAGAATTGCACCTTGCAATGCGGAGAAATTACTGTTTGTGCATTTACAATATTCATTGATTTTTGCCATTGAAAAACGTCCAGAAATGATTGATGCTACTGACTGAATGAAAGGAGCTGGCATCTCACTCTCTTTGAATCTTCTTTATCATGCTAAGAGGAGCAGGAAAAAGCAAAAAATTTCAGAATTGCACCTTGCAATGCGGAGAAATTACTGTTTGTGCATTTACAATATTCATTGATTTTTGCCATTGAAAAACATCCAGAAATGATTGAAGCTACTGACTGAATGAAAGGAGCTGGCATCTCACTCTCTTTGAATCTTCTTTATCATGCTAAGAGGAGCAGGAAAAAGCAAAAAATTTCAGAATTGCACCTTGCAATGCGGAGAAATTACTGTTTGTGCATTTACAATATTCATTGATTTTTGCCATTGAAAAACGTCCAGAAATGATTGAAGCTACTGACTGAATGAAAGGAGCTGGCATCTCAGTCTCTTTGAATCTTCTTTATCATGCTAAGAGGAGCAGGAAAAAGCAAAAAATTTCAGAATTGCACCTTGCAATGCGGAGAAATTACTGTTTGTGCATCTACAATATTCATTGATTTTTGCCGTTGAAAAACGTCCAGAAATGATTGAAGCTACTGACTGAATGAAAGGAGCTGGCATCTCACTCTCTTTGAGTCTTCTTTACCATGCTAAGAGGAGCAGGAAAAAGCAAAAAATTTCAGAATTGCACCTTGCAATGCGGAGAAATTACTGTTTGTGCATTTACAATATTCATTGATTTTTGCCATTGAAAAACGTCCAGAAATGATTGAAGCTACTGACTGAATGAAAGGAGCTGGCATCTCACTCTCTTTGAATCTTCTTTATCATGCTAAGAGGAGCAGGAAAAAGCAAAAAATTTCAGAATTGCACCTTGCAATGCGGAGAAATTACTGTTTGTGCATTTACAATATTCATTGATTTTTGCCATTGAAAAACATCATGTTATTCATATACCAGAAATGATTGAAGCTACTGACTGAATGAAAGGAGCTGGCATCTCACTCTCTTTGAATCTTCTTTATCATGCTAAGAGGAGCAGGAAAAAGCAAAAAATTTCAGAATTGCACCTTGCAATGCGGAGAAATTACTGTTTGTGCATTTACAATATTCATTGATTTTTGCCATTGAAAAACGTCCAGAAATGATTGAAGCTACTGACTGAATGAAAGGAGCTGGCATCTAACTCTCTTTGAATCTTCTTTATCATGCTAAGATGAGCAGGAAAAAGCAAAAAATTTCAGAATTGCACCTTGCAATGCGGAGAAATTACTGTTTGTGCATTTACAATATTCATTGATTTTTGCCATTGAAAAACGTCCAGAAATGATTGAAGCTACTGACTGAATGAAAGGAGCTCTCATCTCACTCTCTTTGAATCTTCTTTATCATGCTAAGAGGAGCAGGAAAAAGCAAAAAATTTCAGAATTGCACCTTGCAATGCGGAGAAATTACTGTTTGTGCATTTACAATATTCATTGATTTTTGCCATTGAAAAACATCATGTTATTCATATACCAGAAATGTTTGAAGCTACTGACTGAATGAAAGGAGCTGGCATCTCACTCTCTTTGAATCTTCTTTATCATGCTAAGAGGAGCAGGAAAAAGCAAAAAATTTCAGAATTGCACCTTCAATGCGGAGAAATTACTGTTTGTGCATTTACAATATTCATTGATTTTTGCCATTGAAAAACGTCCAGAAATGCTTGAAGCTACTGACTGAATGAAAGGAGCTGGCATCTCACTCTCTTTGAATCTTCTTTATCATGCTAAGAGGAGCAGGAAAAAGCAAAAAATTTCAGAATTGCACCTTGCAATGCGGAGAAATTACTGTTTGTGCATTTACAATATTCATTAATTTTTGCCATTGAAAAACATCATGTTATTCATATACCAGAAATGATTGAAGCTACTGACTGAATGAAAGGAGCTGGCATCTCACTCTCTTTGAATCTTCTTTATCATGCTAAGAGGAGCAGGAAAAAGCAAAAAATTTCAGAATTGCACCTTGCAATGCGGAGAAATTACTGTTTGTGCATTTACAATATTCATTGATTTTTGCCATTGAAAAACATCATGTTATTCATATACCAGAAATGTTTGAAGCTACTGACTGAATGAAAGGAGCTGGCATCTCACTCTCTTTGAATCTTCTTTATCATACTAAGAGGAGCAGGAAAAAGCAAAAAATTTCAGAATTGCACCTTGCAATGCGGAGAAATTACTGTTTGTGCATTTACAATATTCATTGATTTTTGCCATTGAAAAACGTCCAGAAATGATTGAAGCTACTGACTGAATGAAAGGAGCTGGCATCTCACTCTCTTTGAATCTTCTTTATCATGCTAAGAGGAGCAGGAAAAAGCAAAAAATTTCAGAATTGCACCTTGCAATGCGGAGAAATTACTGTTTGTGCATTTACAATATTCATTGATTTTTGCCATTGAAAAACATCATGTTATTCATATACCAGAAATGTTTGAAGCTACTGACTGAATGAAAGGAGCTGGCATCTCACTCTCTTTGAATCTTCTTTATCATACTAAGAGGAGTAGGAAAAAGCAAAAAATTTCAGAATTGCACCTTCAATGCGGAGAAATTACTGTTTGTGCATTTACAATATTCATTGATTTTTGCCATTGAAAAACGTCCAGAAATGATTGAAGCTACTGACTGAATGAAAGGAGCTGGCATCTCACTCTCTTTGAATCTTCTTTATCATGCTAAGAGGAGCAGGAAAAAGCAAAAAATTTCAGAATTGCACCTTGCAATGCGGAGAAATTACTGTTTGTGCATTTACAATATTCATTAATTTTTGCCATTGAAAAACATCATGTTATTCATATACCAGAAATGATTGAAGCTACTGACTGAATGAAAGGAGCTGGCATCTCACTCTCTTTGAATCTTCTTTATCATGCTAAGAGGAGCAGGAAAAAGCAAAAAATTTCAGAATTGCACCTTGCAATGCGGAGAAATTACTGTTTGTGCATTTACAATATTCATTGATTTTTGCCATTGAAAAACATCATGTTATTCATATACCAGAAATGTTTGAAGCTACTGACTGAATGAAAGGAGCTGGCATCTCACTCTCTTTGAATCTTCTTTATCATACTAAGAGGAGCAGGAAAAAGCAAAAAATTTCAGAATTGCACCTTGCAATGCGGAGAAATTACTGTTTGTGCATTTACAATATTCATTGATTTTTGCCATTGAAAAACGTCCAGAAATGATTGAAGCTACTGACTGAATGAAAGGAGCTGGCATCTCACTGTCTTTGAATCTTCTTTATCATGCTAAGAGGAGCAGGAAAAAGCAAAAAATTTCAGAATTGCACCTTGCAATGCGGAGAAATTACTGTTTGTGCATTTACAATATTCATTGATTTTTGCCATTGAAAAACGTCCAGAAATGATTGAAGCTACTGACTGAATGAAAGGAGCTGGCATCTCACTCTCTTTGAATCTTCTTTATCATGCTAAGAGGAGCAGGAAAAAGCAAAAAATTTCAGAATTGCACCTTGCAATGCGGAGAAATTACTGTTTGTGCATTTACAATATTCATTGATTTTTGCCGCCATTGAAAAACATCATGTTATTCATATACCAGAAATGTTTGAAGCTACTGACTGAATGAAAGGAGCTGGCATCTCACTCTCTTTGAATCTTCTTTATCATGCTAAGAGGAGCAGGAAAAAGCAAAAAATTTCAGAATTGCACCTTGCAATGCGAAGAAATTACTGTTTGTGCATTTACAATATTCATTGATTTTTGCCATTGAAAAACATCATGTTATTCATATACCAGAAATGTTTGATGCTACTGACTGAATGAAAGGAGCTGGCATCTCACTCTCTTTGAATCTTCTTTATCATGCTAAGAGGAGCAGGAAAAAGCAAAAAATTTCAGAATTGCACCTTGCAATGCGGAGAAATTACTGTTTGTGCATTTACAATATTCATTGATTTTTGCCATTGAAAAACGTCCAGAAATGATTGAAGCTACTGACTGAATGAAAGGAGCTGGCATCTCACTCTCTTTGAATCTTCTTTATCATGCTAAGAGGAGCAGGAAAAAGCAAAAAATTTCAGAATTGCACCTTGCAATGCGGAGAAATTACTGTTTGTGCATTTACAATATTCATTGATTTTTGCCATTGAAAAACATCCAGAAATGATTGAAGCTACTGACTGAATGAAAGGAGCTGGCATCTCACTCTCTTTGAATCTTCTTTATCATGCTAAGAGGAGCAGGAAAAAGCAAAAAATTTCAGAATTGCACCTTGCAATGCGGAGAAATTACTGTTTGTGCATTTACAATATTCATTGATTTTTGCCATTGAAAAACGTCCAGAAATGATTGAAGCTACTGACTGAATGAAAGGAGCTGGCATCTCAGTCTCTTTGATTCTTCTTTATCATGCTAAGAGGAGCAGGAAAAAGCAAAAAATTTCAGAATTGCACCTTGCAATGCGGAGAAATTACTGTTTGTGCATCTACAATATTCATTGATTTTTGCCATTGAAAAACGTCCAGAAATGATTGAAGCTACTGACTGAATGAAAGGAGCTGGCATCTCACTCTCTTTGAGTCTTCTTTACCATGCTAAGAGGAGCAGGAAAAAGCAAAAAATTTCAGAATTGCACCTTGCAATGCGGAGAAATTACTGTTTGTGCATTTACAATATTCATTGATTTTTGCCATTGAAAAACGTCCAGAAATGATTGAAGCTACTGACTGAATGAAAGGAGCTGGCATCTCACTCTCTTTGAATCTTCTTTATCATGCTAAGAGGAGCAGGAAAAAGCAAAAAATTTCAGAATTGCACCTTGCAATGCGGAGAAATTACTGTTTGTGCATTTACAATATTCATTGATTTTTGCCATTGAAAAACATCATGTTATTCATATACCAGAAATGATTGAAGCTACTGACTGAATGAAAGGAGCTGGCATATCACTCTCTTTGAATCTTCTTTATCATGCTAAGAGGAGCAGGAAAAAGCAAAAAATTTCAGAATTGCACCTTGCAATGCGGAGAAATTACTGTTTGTGCATTTACAATATTCATTGATTTTTGCCATTGAAAAACGTCCAGAAATACTTGAAGCTACTGACTGAATGAAAGGAGCTGGCATCTCACTGTCTTTGAATCTTCTTTATCATGCTAAGAGGAGCAGGAAAAAGCAAAACATTTCAGAATTGCACCTTGCAATGCGGAGAAATTACTGTTTGTGCATTTACAATATTCATTGATTTTTGCCATTGAAAAACGTCCAGAAATGATTGAAGCTACTGACTGAATGAAAGGAGCTCTCATCTCACTCTCTTTGAATCTTCTTTATCATGCTAAGAGGAGCAGGAAAAAGCAAAAAATTTCAGAATTGCACCTTGCAATGCGGAGAAATTACTGTTTGTGCATTTACAATATTCATTGATTTTTGCCATTGAAAAACATCATGTTATTCATATACCAGAAATGTTTGAAGCTACTGACTGAATGAAAGGAGCTGGCATCTCACTCTCTTTGAATCTTCTTTATCATGCTAAGAGGAGCAGGAAAAAGCAAAAAATTTCAGAATTGCACCTTCAATGCGGAGAAATTACTGTTTGTGCATTTACAATATTCATTGATTTTTGCCATTGAAAAACGTCCAGAAATGATTGAAGCTACTGACTGAATGAAAGGAGCTGGCATCTCACTCTCTTTGAATCTTCTTTATCATGCTAAGAGGAGCAGGAAAAAGCAAAAAATTTCAGAATTGCACCTTGCAATGCGGAGAAATTACTGTTTGTGCATTTACAATATTCATTAATTTTTGCCATTGAAAAACATCATGTTATTCATATACCAGAAATGATTGAAGCTACTGACTGAATGAAAGGAGCTGGCATCTCACTCTCTTTGAATCTTCTTTATCATGCTAAGAGGAGCAGGAAAAAGCAAAAAATTTCAGAATTGCACCTTGCAATGCGGAGAAATTACTGTTTGTGCATTTACAATATTCATTGATTTTTGCCATTGAAAAACATCATGTTATTCATATACCAGAAATGTTTGAAGCTACTGACTGAATGAAAGGAGCTGGCATCTCACTCTCTTTGAATCTTCTTTATCATACTAAGAGGAGCAGGAAAAAGCAAAAAATTTCAGAATTGCACCTTGCAATGCGGAGAAATTACTGTTTGTGCATTTACAATATTCATTGATTTTTGCCATTGAAAAACGTCCAGAAATGATTGAAGCTACTGACTGAATGAAAGGAGCTGGCATCTCACTCTCTTTGAATCTTCTTTATCATGCTAAGAGGAGCAGGAAAAAGCAAAAAATTTCAGAATTGCACCTTGCAATGCGGAGAAATTACTGTTTGTGCATTTACAATATTCATTGATTTTTGCCATTGAAAAACGTCCAGAAATGATTGAAGCTACTGACTGAATGAAAGGAGCTGGCATCTCACTCTCTTTGAATCTTCTTTATCATGCTAAGAGGAGCAGGAAAAAGCAAAAAATTTCAGAATTGCACCTTGCAATGCGGAGAAATTACTGTTTGTGCATTTACAATATTCATTGATTTTTGCCATTGAAAAACATCATGTTATTCATATACCAGAAATGTTTGAAGCTACTGACTGAATGAAAGGAGCTGGCATCTCACTCTCTTTGAATCTTCTTTATCATGCTAAGAGGAGCAGGAAAAAGCAAAAAATTTCAGAATTGCACCTTGCAATGCGAAGAAATTACTGTTTGTGCATTTACAATATTCATTGATTTTTGCCATTGAAAAACATCATGTTATTCATATACCAGAAATGTTTGAAGCTACTGACTGAATGAAAGGAGCTGGCATCTCACTCTCTTTGAATCTTCTTTATCATGCTAAGAGGAGCAGGAAAAAGCAAAAAATTTCAGAATTGCACCTTGCAATGCGGAGAAATTACTGTTTGTGCATTTACAATATTCATTGATTTTTGCCATTGAAAAACGTCCAGAAATGATTGAAGCTACTGACTGAATGAAAGGAGCTGGCATCTCACTCTCTTTGAATCTTCTTTATCATGCTAAGAGGAGCAGGAAAAAGCAAAAAATTTCAGAATTGCACCTTGCAATGCGGAGAAATTACTGTTTGTGCATTTACAATATTCATTGATTTTTGCCATTGAAAAACATCATGTTATTCATATACCAGAAATGATTGAAGCTACTGACTGAATGAAAGGAGCTGGCATCTCACTCTCTTTGAATCTTCTTTATCATGCTAAGAGGAGCAGGAAAAAGCAAAAAATTTCAGAATTGCACCTTGCAATGCGGAGAAATTACTGTTTGTGCATTTACAATATTCATTGATTTTTGCCATTGAAAAACGTCCAGAAATGATTGAAGCTACTGACTGAATGAAAGGAGCTGGCATCTCACTCTCTTTGAATCTTCTTTATCATGCTAAGAGGAGCAGGAAAAAGCAAAAAATTTCAGAATTGCACCTTGCAATACGGAGAAATTACTGTTTGTGCATTTACAATATTCATTGATTTTTGCCATTGAAAAACGTCCAGAAATGATTGAAGCTACTGACTGAATGAAAGGAGCTGGCATCTCAGTCTCTTTGAATCTTCTTTATCATGCTAAGAGGAGCAGGAAAAAGCAAAAAATTTCAGAATTGCACCTTGCAATGCGGAGAAATTACTGTTTGTGCATCTACAATATTCATTGATTTTTGCCATTGAAAAACATCATGTTATTCATATACCAGAAATGTTTGAAGCTACTGACTGAATGAAAGGAGCTGGCATCTCACTCTATTTGAATCTTCTTTATCATGCTAAGAGGAGCAGGAAAAAGCAAAAAATTTCAGAATTGCACCTTGCAATGCGGAGAAATTACTGTTTGTGCATTTACAATATTCATTGATTTTTGCCATTGAAAAATGTCCAGAAATGATTGAAGCTACTGACTGAAAGGAGCTGGCATCTCACTCTCTTTGAATCTTCTTTATCATGCTAAGAGGAGCAGGAAAAAGCAAAAAATTTCAGAATTGCACCTTGCAATGCGGAGAAATTACTGTTTGTGCATTTACAATATTCATTGATTTTTGCCATTGAAAAACGTCCAGAAATGATTGAAGCTACTGACTGAATGAAAGGAGCTGGCATCTCACTCTCTTTGAATCTTCTTTATCATGCTAAGAGGAGCAGGAAAAAGCAAAAAAATTCAGAATTGCACCTTGCAATGCGGAGAAATTACTGTTTGTGCATTTACAATATTCATTGATTTTTACCATTGAAAAACATCATGTTATTCATATACCAGAAATGATTGAAGCTACTGACTGAATGAAAGGAGCTGGCATCTCACGCTCTTTGAATCTTCTTTTTCATGCTAAGAGGAGCAGGAAAAAGCAAAACATTTCAGAATTGCACCTTGCAATGCGGAGAAATTACTGTTTGTGCATTTACAATATTCATTGATTTTTGCCATTGAAAAACGTCCAGAAATGATTGAAGCTACTGACTGAATGAAAGGAGCTGGCATCTCACTCTCTTTGAATCTTCTTTATCATGCTAAGAGGAGCAGGAAAAAGCAAAAAATTTCAGAATTGCACCTTGCAATGCGGAGAAATTACTGCTTGTGCATTTACAATATTCATTGATTTTTGCCATTGAAAAACGTCCAGAAATGATTGAAGCTACTGACTGAATGAAAGGAGCTGGCATCTCACTCTCTTTGAGTCTTCTTTATCATGCTAAGAGGAGCAGGAAAAAGCAAAAAATTTCAGAATTGCACCTTGCAATGCGGAGAAATTACTGTTTGTGCATTTACAATATTCATTGATTTTTGCCATTGAAAAACGTCCAGAAATGATTAAAGCTACTGACTGAATGAAAGGAGCTGGCATCTCACTCTCTTTGAATCTTCTTTATCATGCTAAGAGGAGCAGGAAAAAGCAAAAAATTTCAGAATTGCACCTTGCAATGCGGAGAAATTACTGTTTGTGCATTTACAATATTCATTGATTTTTGCTATTGAAAAACGTCCAGAAATGATTGAAGCTACTGACTGAATGAAAGGAGCTGGCATCTCACTCTCTTTGAATCTTCTTTATCATGCTAAGAGGAGCAGGAAAAAGCAAAAAATTTCAGAATTGCACCTTGCAATGCGGAGAAATTACTGTTTGTGCATTTACAATATTCATTGATTTTTGCCGTTGAAAAACGTCCAGAAATGATTGAAGCTACTGACTGAATGAAAGGAGCTGGCATCTCATTCTCTTTGAATCTTCTTTATCATGCTAAGAGGAGCAGGAAAAAGCAAAAAATTTCAGAATTGCACCTTGCAATGCGGAGAAATTACTGTTTGTGCATTTACAATATTCATTGATTTTTGCCATTGAAAAACGTCCAGAAATGATTGAAGCTACTGACTGAATGAAAGGAGCTGGCATCTCACTCTCTTTGAATCTTCTTTATCATGCTAAGAGGAGCAGGAAAAAGCAAAAAATTTCAGAATTGCACCTTGCAATGCGGAGAAATTACTGTTTGTGCATTTACAATATTCATTGATTTTTGCCATTGAAAAACATCATGTTATTCATATTCCAGAAATGTTTGAAGCTACTGACTGAATGAAAGGAGCTGGCATCTCACTCTCTTTGAATCTTCTTTATCATGCTAAGAGGAGCAGGAAAAAGCAAAAAATTTCAGAATTGCACCTTGCAATGCGGAGAAATTACTGTTTGTGCATTTACAATATTCATTGATTTTTGCCATTGAAAAACGTCCACAAATGATTGAAGCTACTGACTGAATTAAAGGAGCTGGCATCTCACTCTCTTTGAATCTTCTTTATCATGCTAAGAGGAGCAGGAAAAAGCAAAAAAATTCAGAATTGCACCTTGCAATGCGGAGAAATTACTGTTTGTGCATTTACAATATTCATTGATTTTTGCCATTGAAAAACATCATGTTATTCATATACCAGAAATGATTGAAGCTACTGACTGAATGAAAGGAGCTGGCATCTCACTCTCTTTGAATCTTCTTTATCATGCTAAGAGGAGCAGAAAAAAGCAAAAAATTTCAGAATTGCACCTTGCAATGCGGAGAAATTACTGTTTGTGCATTTACAATATTCATTGATTTTTGCCATTGAAAAACGTCCAGAAATGATTGAAGCTACTGACTGAATGAAAGGAGCTGGCATCTCACTCTCTTTGAATCTTCTTTATCATGCTAAGAGGAGCAGGAAAAAGCAAAAAATTTCAGAATTGCACCTTGCAATGCGGAGAAATTACTGTTTGTGCATTTACAATATTCATTGATTTTTGCCATTGAAAAACATCCAGAAATGATTGAAGCTACCGACTGAATGAAAGGAGCTGGCATCTCACTCTCTTTGAATCTTCTTTATCATGCTAAGAGGAGCAGGAAAAAGCAAAAAATTTCAGAATTGCACCTTGCAATGCGGAGAAATTACTGTTTGTGCATTTACAATATTCATTGATTTTTGCCATTGAAAAACATCATGTTATTCATATTCCAGAAATGTTTGAAGCTACTGACTGAATGAAAGGAGCTGGCATCTCACTCTCTTTGAATCTTCTTTATCATGCTAAGAGGAGCAGGAAAAAGCAAAAAATTTCAGAATTGCACCTTGCAATGCGGAGAAATTACTGTTTGTGCATTTACAATATTCATTGATTTTTGCCATTGAAAAACGTCCAGAAATGATTGAAGCTACTGACTGAATTAAAGGAGCTGGCATCTCACTCTCTTTGAATCTTCTTTATCATGCTAAGAGGAGCAGGAAAAAGCAAAAAATTTCAGAATTGCACCTTGCAATGCGGAGAAATTACTGTTTGTGCATTTACAATATTCATTGATTTTTGCCATTGAAAAACATCATGTTATTCATATACCAGAAATGATTGAAGCTACTGACTGAATGAAAGGAGCTGGCATCTCACTCTCTTTGAATCTTCTTTATCATGCTAAGAGGAGCAGGAAAAAGCAAAAAATTTCAGAATTGCACCTTGCAATGCGGAGAAATTACTGTTTGTGCATTTACAATATTCATTGATTTTTGCCATTGAAAAACGTCCAGAAATGATTGAAGCTACTGACTGAATGAAAGGAGCTGGCATCTCACTCTCTTTGAATCTTCTTTATCATGCTAAGAGGAGCAGGAAAAAGCAAAAAATTTCAGAATTGCACCTTGCAATGCGGAGAAATTACTGTTTGTGCATTTACAATATTCATTGATTTTTGCCATTGAAAAACATCATGTTATTCATATACGAGAAATGATTGAAGCTACTGACTGAATGAAAGGAGCTGGCATCTCACTCTCTTTGAATCTTCTTTATCATGCTAAGAGGAGCAGAAAAAAGCAAAAAATTTCAGAATTGCACCTTGCAATGCGGAGAAATTACTGTTTGTGCATTTACAATATTCATTGATTTTTGCCATTGAAAAACGTCCAGAAATGATTGAAGCTACTGACTGAATGAAAGGAGCTGGCATCTCACTCTCTTTGAATCTTCTTTATCATGCTAAGAGGAGCAGGAAAAAGCAAAAAATTTCAGAATTGCACCTTGCAATGCGGAGAAATTACTGTTTGTGCATTTACAATATTCATTGATTTTTGCCATTGAAAAACATCCAGAAATGATTGAAGCTACTGACTGAATGAAAGGAGCTGGCATCTCACTCTCTTTGAATCTTCTTTATCATGCTAAGAGGAGCAGGAAAAGGCAAAAAATTTCAGAATTGCACCTTGCAATGCGGAGAAATTACTGTTTGTGCATTTACAATATTCATTGATTTTTGCCATTGAAAAACATCATGTTATTCATATACCAGAAATGATTGAAGCTACTGACTGAATGAAAGGAGCTGGCATCTCACTCTCTTTGAATCTTCTTTATCATGCTAAGAGGAGCAGGAAAAAGCAAAAAATTTCAGAATTGCACCTTGCAATGCGGAGAAATTACTGTTTGTGCATTTACAATATTCATTGATTTTTGCCATTGAAAAACGTCCAGAAATGATTGAAGCTACTGACTGAATGAAAGGAGCTGGCATCTCACTCTCTTTGAATCTTCTTTATCATGCTAAGAGGAGCAGGAAAAAGCAAAAAATTTCAGAATTGCACCTTGCAATGCGGAGAAATTACTGTTTGTGCATTTACAATATTCATTGATTTTTGCCATTGAAAAACGTCCAGAAATGATTGAAGCTACTGACTGAATGAAAGGAGCTGGCATCTCACTCTCTTTGAATCTTCTTTATCATGCTAAGAGGAGCAGGAAAAAGCAAAAAATTTCAGAATTGCACCTTGCAATGCGGAGAAATTACTGTTTGTGCATTTACAATATTCATTGATTTTTGCCATTGAAAAACATCATGTTATTCATATTCCAGAAATGTTTGAAGCTACTGACTGAATGAAAGGAGCTGGCATCTCACTCTCTTTGAATCTTCTTTATCATGCTAAGAGGAGCAGGAAAAAGCAAAAAATTTCAGAATTGCACCTTGCAATGCGGAGAAATTACTGTTTGTGCATTTACAATATTCATTGATTTTTGCCATTGAAAAACGTCCAGAAATGATTGAAGCTACTGACTGAATTAAAGGAGCTGGCATCTCACTCTCTTTGAATCTTCTTTATCATGCTAAGAGGAGCAGGAAAAAGCAAAAAATTTCAGAATTGCACCTTGCAATGCGGAGAAATTACTGTTTGTGCATTTACAATATTCATTGATTTTTGCCATTGAAAAACATCATGTTATTCATATACCAGAAATGATTGAAGCTACTGACTGAATGAAAGGAGCTGGCATCTCACTCTCTTTGAATCTTCTTTATCATGCTAAGAGGAGCAGAAAAAAGCAAAAAATTTCAGAATTGCACCTTGCAATGCGGAGAAATTACTGTTTGTGCATTTACAATATTCATTGATTTTTGCCATTGAAAAACGTCCAGAAATGATTGAAGCTACTGACTGAATGAAAGGAGCTGGCATCTCACTCTCTTTGAATCTTCTTTATCATGCTAAGAGGAGCAGGAAAAAGCAAAAAATTTCAGAATTGCACCTTGCAATGCGGAGAAATTACTGTTTGTGCATTTACAATATTCATTGATTTTTGCCATTGAAAAACATCCAGAAATGATTGAAGCTACTGACTGAATGAAAGGAGCTGGCATCTCACTCTCTTTGAATCTTCTTTATCATGCTAAGAGGAGCAGGAAAAAGCAAAAAATTTCAGAATTGCACCTTGCAATGCGGAGAAATTACTGTTTGTGCATTTACAATATTCATTGATTTTTGCCATTGAAAAACATCATGTTATTCATATTCCAGAAATGTTTGAAGCTACTGACTGAATGAAAGGAGCTGGCATCTCACTCTCTTTGAATCTTCTTTATCATGCTAAGAGGAGCAGGAAAAAGCAAAAAATTTCAGAATTGCACCTTTCAATGCGGAGAAATTACTGTTTGTGCATTTACAATATTCATTGATTTTTGCCATTGAAAAACGTCCAGAAATGATTGAAGCTACTGACTGAATTAAAGGAGCTGGCATCTCACTCTCTTTGAATCTTCTTTATCATGCTAAGAGGAGCAGGAAAAAGCAAAAAATTTCAGAATTGCACCTTGCAATGCGGAGAAATTACTGTTTGTGCATTTACAATATTCATTGATTTTTGCCATTGAAAAACATCATGTTATTCATATACCAGAAATGATTGAAGCTACTGACTGAATGAAAGGAGCTGGCATCTCACTCTCTTTGAATCTTCTTTATCATGCTAAGAGGAGCAGGAAAAAGCAAAAAATTTCAGAATTGCACCTTGCAATGCGGAGAAATTACTGTTTGTGCATTTACAATATTCATTGATTTTTGCCATTGAAAAACGTCCAGAAATGATTGAAGCTACTGACTGAATGAAAGGAGCTGGCATCTCACTCTCTTTGAATCTTCTTTATCATGCTAAGAGGAGCAGGAAAAAGCAAAAAATTTCAGAATTGCACCTTGCAATGCGGAGAAATTACTGTTTGTGCATTTACAATATTCATTGATTTTTGCCATTGAAAAACATCATGTTATTCATATACCAGAAATGATTGAAGCTACTGACTGAATGAAAGGAGCTGGCATCTCACTCTCTTTGAATCTTCTTTATCATGCTAAGAGGAGCAGAAAAAAGCAAACAATTTCAGAATTGCACCTTGCAATGCGGAGAAATTACTGTTTGTGCATTTACAATATTCATTGATTTTTGCCATTGAAAAACGTCCAGAAATGATTGAAGCTACTGACTGAATGAAAGGAGCTGGCATCTCACTCTCTTTGAATCTTCTTTATCATGCTAAGAGGAGCAGGAAAAAGCAAAAAATTTCAGAATTGCACCTTGCAATGCGGAGAAATTACTGTTTGTGCATTTACAATATTCATTGATTTTTGCCATTGAAAAACATCCAGAAATGATTGAAGCTACTGACTGAATGAAAGGAGCTGGCATCTCACTCTCTTTGAATCTTCTTTATCATGCTAAGAGGAGCAGGAAAAGGCAAAAAATTTCAGAATTGCACCTTGCAATGCGGAGAAATTACTGTTTGTGCATTTACAATATTCATTGATTTTTGCCATTGAAAAACATCATGTTATTCATATACCAGAAATGATTGAAGCTACTGACTGAATGAAAGGAGCTGGCATCTCACTCTCTTTGAATCTTCTTTATCATGCTAAGAGGAGCAGGAAAAAGCAAAAAATTTCAGAATTGCACCTTGCAATGCGGAGAAATTACTGTTTGTGCATTTACAATATTCATTTATTTTTGCCATTGAAAAACATCATGTTATTCATATACCAGAAATGATTGAAGCTACTGACTGAATGAAAGGAGCTGGCATCTCACTCTCTTTGAATCTTCTTTATCATGCTAAGAGGAGCAGGAAAAAGCAAAAAATTTCAGAATTGCACCTTGCAATGCGGAGAAATTACTGTTTGTGCATTTACAATATTCATTGATTTTTGCCATTGAAAAACGTCCAGAAATGATTGAAGCTACTGACTGAATGAAAGGAGCTGGCATCTCACTCTCTTTGAATCTTCTTTATCATGCTAAGAGGAGCAGGAAAAAGCAAAAAATTTCAGAATTGCACCTTGCAATGCGGAGAAATTACTGTTTGTGCATTTACAATATTCATTGATTTTTGCCATTGAAAAACATCATGTTATTCATATACCAGAAATGTTTGAAGCTACTGACTGAATGAAAGGAGCTGGCATCTCACTCTCTTTGAATCTTCTTTATCATGCTAAGAGGAGCAGGAAAAAGCAAAAAATTTCAGAATTGCACCTTGCAATGCGGAGAAATTACTGTTTGTGCATTTACAATATTCATTGATTTTTGCCATTGAAAAACGTCCAGAAATGATTGAAGCTACTGACTGAATGAAAGGAGCTGGCATCTCACTCTCTTTGAATCTTCTTTATCATGCTAAGAGGAGCAGGAAAAGGCAAAAAATTTCAGAATTGCACCTTGCAATGCGGAGAAATTACTGTTTGTGCATTTACAATATTCATTGATTTTTGCCATTGAAAAACATCATGTTATTCATATACCAGAAATGATTGAAGCTACTGACTGAATGAAAGGAGCTGGCATCTCACTCTCTTTGAATCTTCTTTATCATGCTAAGAGGAGCAGGAAAAAGCAAAAAATTTCAGAATTGCACCTTGCAATGCGGAGAAATTACTGTTTGTGCATTTACAATATTCATTGATTTTTGCCATTGAAAAACATCATGTTATTCATATACCAGAAATGATTGAAGCTACTGACTGAATGAAAGGAGCTGGCATCTCACTCTCTTTGAATCTTCTTTATCATGCTAAGAGGAGCAGGAAAAAGCAAAAAATTTCAGAATTGCACCTTGCAATGCGGAGAAATTACTGTTTGTGCATTTACAATATTCATTGATTTTTGCCATTGAAAAACGTCCAGAAATGATTGAAGCTACTGACTGAATGAAAGGAGCTGGCATCTCACTCTCTTTGAATCTTCTTTATCATGCTAAGAGGAGCAGGAAAAAGCAAAAAAATTCAGAATTGCACCTTGCAATGCGGAGAAATTACTGTTTGTGCATTTACAATATTCATTGATTTTTGCCATTGAAAAACATCATGTTATTCATATACCAGAAATGATTGAAGCTACTGACTGAATGAAAGGAGCTGGCATCTCACTCTCTTTGAATCTTCTTTTTCATGCTAAGAGGAGCAGGAAAAAGTAAAAAATTTCAGAATTGCACCTTGCAATGCGGAGAAATTACTGTTTGTGCATTTACAATATTCATTGATTTTTGCCATTGAAAAACGTCCAGAAATGATTGAAGCTACTGACTGAATGAAAGGAGCTGGCATCTCAGTCTCTTTGAATCTTCTTTATCATGCTAAGAGGAGCAGGAAAAAGCAAAAAATTTCAGAATTGCACCTTGCAATGCGGAGAAATTACTGCTTGTGCATTTACAATATTCATTGATTTTTGCCATTGAAAAACGTCCAGAAATGATTGAAGCTACTGACTGAATGAAAGGAGCTGGCATCTCACTCTCTTTGAATCTTCTTTATCATGCTAAGAGGAGCAGGAAAAAGCAAAAAATTTCAGAATTGCACCTTGCAATACGGAGAAATTACTGTTTGTGCATTTACAATATTCATTGATTTTTGCCATTGAAAAACGTCCAGAAATGATTGAAGCTACTGACTGAATGAAAGGAGCTGGCATCTCACTCTCTTTGAATCTTCTTTATCATGCTAAGAGGAGCAGGAAAAAGCAAAAAATTTCAGAATTGCACCTTGCAATGCGGAGAAATTACTGTTTGTGCATTTACAATATTCATTGATTTTTGCCATTGAAAAACGTCCAGAAATGATTGAAGCTACTGACTGAATGAAAGGAGCTGGCATCTCACTCTCTTTGAATCTTCTTTATCATGCTAAGAGGAGCAGGAAAAAGCAAAAAATTTCAGAATTGCACCTTGCAATGCGGAGAAATTACTGTTTGTGCATTTACAATATTCATTGATTTTTGCCGTTGAAAAACGTCCAGAAATGATTGAAGCTACTGACTGAATGAAAGGAGCTGGCATCTCACTCTCTTTGAATCTTCTTTATCATGCTAAGAGGAGCAGGAAAAAGCAAAAAATTTCAGAATTGCACCTTGCAATGCGGAGAAATTACTGTTTGTGCATTTACAATATTCATTGATTTTTGCCATTGAAAAACATCCAGAAATGATTGAAGCTACTGACTGAATGAAAGGAGCTGGCATCTCACTCTCTTTGAATCTTCTTTATCATGCTAAGAGGAGCAGGAAAAAGCAAAAAATTTCAGAATTGCACCTTGCAATGCGGAGAAATTACTGTTTGTGCATTTACAATATTCATTGATTTTTGCCATTGTTAAACATCATGTTATTCATATACCAGAAATGATTGAAGCTACTGACTGAATGAAAGGAGCTGGCATCTCACTCTCTTTGAATCTTCTTTATCATGCTAAGAGGAGCAGGAAAAAGCAAAAAATTTCAGAATTGCACCTTGCAATGCGGAGAAATTACTGTTTGTGCATTTACAATATTCATTGATTTTTGCCATTGAAAAACGTCCAGAAATGTTTGAAGCTACTGACTGAATGAAAGGAGCTGGCATCTCACTCTCTTTGAATCTTCTTTATCATGCTAAGAGGAGCAGGAAAAAGCAAAAAATTTCAGAATTGCACCTTGCAATGCGGAGAAATTACTGTTTGTGCATTTACAATATTCATTGATTT
Source organism: Phyllobates terribilis (assembly GCF_046119375.1). Taxonomy (NCBI): domain Eukaryota; kingdom Metazoa; phylum Chordata; class Amphibia; order Anura; family Dendrobatidae; genus Phyllobates; species Phyllobates terribilis. Next base: position 67,401 of record NW_027365945.1, read on the forward strand.
TTGCCATTGAAAAACATCATGTTATTCATATACCAGAAATGATTGAAGCTACTGACTGAATGAAAGGAGCTGGCATCTCACTCTCTTTGAATCTTCTTTATCATGCTAAGAGGAGCAGGAAAAAGCAAAAAATTTCAGAATTGCACCTTGCAATGCGGAGAAATTACTGTTTGTGCATTTACAATATTCATTTATTTTTGCCATTGAAAAACGTCCAGAAATGATTGAAGCTACTGACTGAATGAAAGGAGCTGGCATCTCACTCTCTTTGAATCTTCTTTATCATGCTAAGAGGAGCAGGAAAAAGCAAAAAATTTCAGAATTGCACCTTGCAATGCGGAGAAATTACTGTTTGTGCATTTACAATATTCATTGATTTTTGCCATTGAAAAACATCATGTTATTCATATACCAGAAATGATTGAAGCTACTGACTGAATGAAAGGAGCTGGCATCTCACTCTCTTTGAATCTTCTTTTTCATGCTAAGAGGAGCAGGAAAAAGTAAAAAATTTCAGAATTGCACCTTGCAATGCGGAGAAATTACTGTTTGTGCATTTACAATATTCATTGATTTTTGCCATTGAAAAACGTCCAGAAATGATTGAAGCTACTGACTGAATGAAAGGAGCTGGCATCTCAGTCTCTTTGAATCTTCTTTATCATGCTAAGAGGAGCAGGAAAAAGCAAAAAATTTCAGAATTGCACCTTGCAATGCGGAGAAATTACTGCTTGTGCATTTACAATATTCATTGATTTTTGCCATTGAAAAACGTCCAGAAATGATTGAAGCTACTGACTGAATGAAAGGAGCTGGCATCTCACTCTCTTTGAATCTTCTTTATCATGCTAAGAGGAGCAGGAAAAAGCAAAAAATTTCAGAATTGCACCTTGCAATACGGAGAAATTACTGTTTGTGCATTTACAATATTCATTGATTTTTGCCATTGAAAAACGTCCAGAAATGATTGAAGCTACTGACTGAATGAAAGGAGCTGGCATCTCACTCTGTTTGAATCTTCTTTATCATGCTAAGAGGAGCAGGAAAAAGCAAAAAATTTCAGAATTGCACCTTGCAATGCGGAGAAATTACTGTTTGTGCATTTACAATATTCATTGATTTTTGCCATTGAAAAACGTCCAGAAATGATTGAAGCTACTGACTGAATGAAAGGAGCTGGCATCTCACTCTCTTTGAATCTTCTTTATCATGCTAAGAGGAGCAGGAAAAAGCAAAAAATTTCAGAATTGCACCTTGCAATGCGGAGAAATTACTGTTTGTGCATTTACAATATTCATTGATTTTTGCCATTGAAAAACATCCAGAAATGATTGAAGCTACTGACTGAATGAAAGGAGCTGGCATCTCACTCTCTTTGAATCTTCTTTATCATGCTAAGAGGAGCAGGAAAAAGCAAAAAATTTCAGAATTGCACCTTGCAATGCGGAGAAATTACTGTTTGTGCATTTACAATATTCATTGATTTTTGCCATTGTTAAACATCATGTTATTCATATACCAGAAATGATTGAAGCTACTGACTGAATGAAAGGAGCTGGCATCTCACTCTCTTTGAATCTTCTTTATCATGCTAAGAGGAGCAGGAAAAAGCAAAAAATTTCAGAATTGCACCTTGAAATGCGGAGAAATTACTGTTTGTGCATTTACAATATTCATTGATTTTTGCCATTGAAAAACGTCCAGAAATGTTTGAAGCTACTGACTGAATGAAAGGAGCTGGCATCTCACTCTCTTTGAATCTTCTTTATCATGCTAAGAGGAGCAGGAAAAAGCAAAAAATTTCAGAATTGCACCTTGCAATGCGGAGAAATTACTGTTTGTGCATTTACAATATTCATTGATTTTTGCCATTGAAAAACGTCCAGAAATGATTGAAGCTACTGACTGAATGAAAGGAGCTGGCATCTCACTCTCTTTGAATCTTCTTTATCATGCTAAGAGGAGCAGGAAAATGCAAAAAAATTCAGAATTGCTCCTTGCAATGCGGAGAAATTACTGTTTGTGCATTTACAATATTCATTGATTTTTGCCATTGAAAAACATCATGTTATTCATATACCAGAAATGTTTGAAGCTACTGACTGAATGAAAGGAGCTGGCATGTCACTCTCTTTGAATCTTCTTTATCATGCTAAAAGGAGCAGGAAAAAGCAAAAAATTTCAGAATTGCACCTTGCAATGCGGAGAAATTACTGTTTGTGCATTTACAATATTCATTGATTTTTGCCATTGAAAAACGTCCAGAAATGATTGAAGCTACTGACTGAATGAAAGGAGCTGGCATCTCACTCTCTTTGAATCTTCTTTATCATGCTGAGAGGAGCAGGAAAAAGCAAAAAATTTCAGAATTGCACCTTGCAATGCGGAGAAATTACTGTTTGTGCATTTACAATATTCATTGATTTTTGCCATTGAAAAACGTCCAGAAATGATTGAAGCTACTGACTGAATGAAAGGAGCTGGCATCTCACTCTCTTTGAATCTTCTTTATCATGCTAAGAGGAGCAGGAAAAAGCAAAAAATTTCAGAATTGCACCTTGCAATGCGGAGAAATTACTGTTTGTGCATTTACAATATTCATTGATTTTTGCCATTGAAAAACATCCAGAAATGATTGAAGCTACTGACTGAATGAAAGGAGCTGGCATCTCACTCTCTTTGAATCTTCTTTATCATGCTAAGAGGAGCAGGAAAAAGCAAAAAATTTCAGAATTGCACCTTGCAATGCGGAGAAATTACTGTTTGTGCATTTACAATATTCATTGATTTTTGCCATTGTTAAACATCATGTTATTCATATACCAGAAATGATTGAAGCTACTGACTGAATGAAAGGAGCTGGCATCTCACTCTCTTTGAATCTTCTTTATCATGCTAAGAGGAGCAGGAAAAAGCAAAAAATTTCAGAATTGCACCTTGAAATGCGGAGAAATTACTGTTTGTGCATTTACAATATTCATTGATTTTTGCCATTGAAAAACGTCCAGAAATGTTTGAAGCTACTGACTGAATGAAAGGAGCTGGCATCTCACTCTCTTTGAATCTTCTTTATCATGCTAAGAGGAGCAGGAAAAAGCAAAAAATTTCAGAATTGCACCTTGCAATGCGGAGAAATTACTGTTTGTGCATTTACAATATTCATTGATTTTTGCCATTGAAAAACGTCCAGAAATGATTGAAGCTACTGACTGAATGAAAGGAGCTGGCATCTCACTCTCTTTGAATCTTCTTTATCATGCTAAGAGGAGCAGGAAAATGCAAAAAAATTCAGAATTGCTCCTTGCAATGCGGAGAAATTACTGTTTGTGCATTTACAATATTCATTGATTTTTGCCATTGAAAAACATCATGTTATTCATATACCAGAAATGTTTGAAGCTACTGACTGAATGAAAGGAGCTGGCATGTCACTCTCTTTGAATCTTCTTTATCATGCTAAAAGGAGCAGGAAAAAGCAAAAAATTTCAGAATTGCACCTTGCAATGCGGAGAAATTACTGTTTGTGCATTTACAATATTCATTGATTTTTGCCATTGAAAAACGTCCAGAAATGATTGAAGCTACTGACTGAATGAAAGGAGCTGGCATCTCACTCTCTTTGAATCTTCTTTATCATGCTAAGAGGAGCAGGAAAAAGCAAAAAATTTCAGAATTGCACCTTGCAATGCGGAGAAATTACTGTTTGTGCATTTACAATATTCATTGATTTTTGCCATTGAAAAACATCATGTTATTCATATACCAGAAATGATTGAAGCTACTGACTGAATGAAAGGAGCTGGCATCTCACTCTCTTTGAATCTTCTTTATCATGCTAAGAGGATCAGGAAAAAGCAAAAAATTTCAGAATTGCACCTTGCAATGCGGAGAAATTACTGTTTGTGCATTTACAATATTCATTGATTTTTGCCATTGAAAAACGTCCAGAAATGATTGAAGCTACTGACTGAATGAAAGGAGCTGGCATCTCACTCTCTTTGAATCTTCTTTATCATGCTAAGAGGAGCAGGAAAAAGCAAAAAATTTCAGAATTGCACCTTGCAATGCGGAGAAATTACTGTTTGTGCATTTACAATATTCATTGATTTTTGCCATTGAAAAACATCATGTTATTCATATACCAGAAATGTTTGAAGCTACTGACTGAATGAAAGGAGCTGGCATCTCACTCTCTTTGAATCTTCTTTATCATGCTAAGAGGAGCAGGAAAAAGCAAAAAATTTCAGAATTGCACCTTGCAATGCGGAGAAATTACTGTTTGTGCATTTACAATATTCATTGATTTTTGCCATTGAAAAACGTCCAGAAATGATTGAAGCTACTGACTGAATGAAAGGAGCTGGCATCTCACTCTCTTTGAATCTTCTTTATCATGCTAAGAGGAGCAGGAAAAGGCAAAAAATTTCAGAATTGCACCTTGCAATGCGGAGAAATTACTGTTTGTGCATTTACAATATTCATTGATTTTTGCCATTGAAAAACATCATGTTATTCATATACCAGAAATGTTTGAAGCTACTGACTGAATGAAAGGAGCTGGCATCTCACTCTCTTTGAATCTTCTTTATCATGCTAAGAGGAGCAGGAAAAAGCAAAAAATTTCAGAATTGCACCTTGCAATGCGAATAAATTACTGTTTGTGCATTTACAATATTCATTGATTTTTGCCATTGAAAAACGTCCAGAAATGATTGAAGCTACTGACTGAATGAAAGGAGCTGGCATCTCACTCTCTTTGAATCTTCTTTATCATGCTAAGAGGAGCAGGAAAAGGCAAAAAATTTCAGAATTGCACCTTGCAATGCGGAGAAATTACTGTTTGTGCATTTACAATATTCATTGATTTTTGCCATTGAAAAACATCATGTTATTCATATACCAGAAATGTTTGAAGCTACTGACTGAATGAAAGGAGCTGGCATCTCACTCTCTTTGAATCTTCTTTATCATGCTAAGAGGAGCAGGAAAAAGCAAAAAATTTCAGAATTGCACCTTGCAATGCGAATAAATTACTGTTTGTGCATTTACAATATTCATTGATTTTTGCCATTGAAAAACATCATGTTATTCATATACCAGAAATGATTGAAGCTACTGACTGAATGAAAGGAGCTGGCATCTCACTCTCTTTGAATCTTCTTTATCATGCTAAGAGGAGCAGGAAAAAGCAAAAAATTTCAGAATTGCACCTTGCAATGCGGAGAAATTACTGTTTGTGCATTTACAATATTCATTGATTTTTGCCATTGAAAAACATCATGTTATTCATATACCAGAAATGATTGAAGCTACTGACTGAATGAAAGGAGCTGGCATCTCACTCTCTTTGAATCTTCTTTATCATGCTAAGAGGAGCAGGAAAAAGCAAAAAATTTCAGAATTGCACCTCGCAATGCGGAGAAATTACTGTTTGTGCATTTACAATATTCATTGATTTTTGCCATTGAAAAACGTCCAGAAATGATTGAAGCTACTGACTGAATGAAAGGAGCTGGCATCTCACTCTCTTTGAATCTTCTTTATCATGCTAAGAGGAGCAGGAAAAAGCAAAAAATTTCAGAATTGCACCTTGCAATGCGGAGAAATTGCTGTTTGTGCATTTACAAAATTCATTGATTTTTGCCATTGAAAAACATCATGTTATTCATATACCAAAAATGTTTGAAGCTACTGACTGAATGAAAGGAGCTGGCATCTCACTCTCTTTGAATCTTCTTTATCATGCTAAGAGGAGCAGGAAAAAGCAAAAAATTTCAGAATTGCACCTTGCAATGCGGAGAAATTACTGTTTGTGCATTTACAATATTCATTGATTTTTGCCATTGAAAAACGTCCAGAAATGATTGAAGCTACTGACTGAATGAAAGGAGCTGGCATCTCACTCTCTTTGAATCTTCTTTATCATGCTAAGAGGAGCAGGAAAAAGCAAAAAATTTCAGAATTGCACCTTGCAATGCGGAGAAATTACTGTTTGTGCATTTACAATATACATTGATTTTTGCCATTGAAAAACGTCCAGAAATGATTGAAGCTACTGACTGAATGAAAGGAGCTGGCATCTCACTCTCTTTGAATCTTCTTTATCATGCTAAGAGGAGCAGGAAAAAGCAAAAAATTTCAGAATTGCACCTTGCAATGCGGAGAAATTACTGTTTGTGCATTTACAATATACATTGATTTTTGCCATTGAAAAACGTCCAGAAATGATTGAAGCTGCTGACTGAATGAAAGGAGCTGGCATCTCACTCTCTTTGAATCTTCTTTATCATGCTAAGAGGAGCAGGAAAAAGCAAAAAATTTCAGAATTGCACCTTGCAATGCGGAGAAATTACTGTTTGTGCATTTACAATATTCATTGATTTTTGCCATTGAAAAACGTCCAGAAATGATTGAAGCTACTGACTGAATGAAAGGAGCTGGCATCTCACTCTCTTTGAATCTTCTTTATCATGCTAAGAGGAGCAGGAAAAAGCAAAAAATTTCAGAATTGCACCTTGCAATGCGGAGAAATTACTGTTTGTGCATTTACAATATTCATTGATTTTTGCCATTGAAAAACGTCCAGAAATGATTGAACCTACCGACTGAATGAAAGGAGCTGGCATCTCACTCTCTTTGAATCTTCTTTATCATGCTAAGAGGAGCAGGAAAAAGCAAAAAATTTCAGAATTACACCTTGCAATGCGGAGAAATTACTGTTTGTGCATTTACAATATTCATTGATTTCTGCCGTTGAAAAACGTCCAGAAATGATTGAAGCTACTGACTGAATGAAAGGAGCTGGCATCTCACTCTCTTTGAATCTTCTTTATCATGCTAAGAGGAGCAGGAAAAAGCAAAAAATTTCAGAATTGCACCTTGCAATGCGGAGAAATTACTGTTTGTGCATTTACAATATTCATTGATTTTTGCCATTGAAAAACATCATGTTATTCATATACCAAAAATGATTGAAGCTACTGAGTGAATGAAAGGAGCTGGCATCTCACTCTCTTTGAATCTTCTTTATCATGCTAAGAGGAGCAGGAAAAAGCAAAAAATTTCAGAATTGCACCTTGCAATGCGGAGAAATTACTGTTTGTGCATTTACAATATTCATTGATTTTTGCCATTAAAAACGTCCAGAAATGATTGAAGCTACTGACTGAATGAAAGGAGCTGGCATCTCACTCTCTTTGAATCTTCTTTATCATGCTAAGAGGAGCAGGAAAAAGCAAAAAATTTCAGAATTGCACCTTGCAATGCGGAGAAATTACTGTTTGTGCATTTACAATATTCATTGATTTTTGCCATTGAAAAACATCATGTTATTCATATACCAGAAATGTTTGAAGCTACTGACTGAATGAAAGGAGCTGGCATGTCACTCTCTTTGAATCTTCTTTATCATGCTAAGAGGAGCAGGAAAAAGCAAAAAATTTCAGAATTGCACCTTGCAATGCGGAGAAATTACTGTTTGTGCATTTACAATATTCATTGATTTTTGCCATTGAAAAACGTCCAGAAATGATTGAAGCTACTGACTGAATGAAAGGAGCTGGCATCTCACTCTCTTTGAATCTTCTTTATCATGCTAAGAGGAGCAGGAAAAAGCAAAAAATTTCAGAATTGCACCTTGCAATGCGGAGAAATTACTGTTTGTGCATTTACAATATTCATTGATTTTTGCCATTGAAAAACATCATGTTATTCATATACCAGAAATGATTGAAGCTACTGACTGAATGAAAGGAGCTGGCATCTCACTCTCTTTGAATCTTCTTTATCATGCTAAGAGGAGCAGGAAAAAGCAAAAAATTTCAGAATTGCACCTTGCAATGCGGAGAAATTACTGTTTGTGCATTTACAATATTCATTGATTTTTGCCATTGAAAAACGTCCAGAAATGATTGAAGCTACTGACTGAATGAAAGGAGCTGGCATCTCACTCTCTTTGAATCTTCTTTATCATGCTAAGAGGAGCAGGAAAAAGCAAAAAATTTCAGAATTGCACCTTGCAATGCGGAGAAATTACTGTTTGTGCATTTACAATATTCATTGATTTTTGCCATTGAAAAACATCATGTTATTCATATACCAGAAATGTTTGAAGCTACTGACTGAATGAAAGGAGCTGGAATCTCACTCTCTTTGAATCTTCTTTATCATGCTAAGAGGAGCAGGAAAAAGCAAAAAATTTCAGAATTGCACCTTGCAATGCGGAGAAATTACTGTTTGTGCATTTACAATATTCATTGATTTTTGCCATTGAAAAACGTCCAGAAATGATTGAAGCTACTGACTGAATGAAAGGAGCTGGCATCTCACTCTCTTTGAATCTTCTTTATCATGCTAAGAGGAGCAGGAAAAGGCAAAAAATTTCAGAATTGCACCTTGCAATGCGGAGAAATTACTGTTTGTGCATTTACAATATTCATTGATTTTTGCCATTGAAAAACATCATGTTATTCATATACCAGAAATGTTTGAAGCTACTGACTGAATGAAAGGAGCTGGCATCTCACTCTCTTTGAATCTTCTTTATCATGCTAAGAGGAGCAGGAAAAACCAAAAATTTCAGAATTGCACCTTGCAATGCGAATAAATTACTGTTTGTGCATTTACAATATTCATTGATTTTTGCCATTGAAAAACATCATGTTATTCATATACCAGAAATGATTGAAGCTACTGACTGAATGAAAGGAGCTGGCATCTCACTCTCTTTGAATCTTCTTTATCATGCTAAGAGGAGCAGGAAAAAGCAAAACATTTCAGAATTGCACCTTGCAATGCGGAGAAATTACTGTTTGTGCATTTACAATATTCATTGATTTTTGCCATTGAAAAACATCATGTTATTCACATACCAGAAATGATTGAAGCTACTGACTGAATGAAAGGAGCTGGCATCTCACTCTCTTTGAATCTTCTTTATCATGCTAAGAGGAGCAGGAAAAAGCAAAAAATTTCAGAATTGCACCTCGCAATGCGGAGAAATTACTGTTTGTGCATTTACAATATTCATTGATTTTTGCCATTGAAAAACGTCCAGAAATGATTGAAGCTACTGACTGAATGAAAGGAGCTGGCATCTCACTCTCTTTGAATCTTCTTTATCATGCTAAGAAGAGCAGGAAAAAGCAAAAAATTTCAGAATTGCACCTTGCAATGCGGAGAAATTGCTGTTTGTGCATTTACAAAATTCATTGATTTTTGCCATTGAAAAACATCATGTTATTCATATACCAGAAATGTTTGAAGCTACTGACTGAATGAAAGGAGCTGGCATCTCACTCTCTTTGAATCTTCTTTATCATGCTAAGAGGAGCAGGAAAAAGCAAAAAATTTCAGAATTGCACCTTGCAATGCGGAGAAATTACTGTTTGTGCATTTACAATATTCATTGATTTTTGCCATTGAAAAACGTCCAGAAATGATTGAAGCTACTGACTGAATGAAAGGAGCTGGCATCTCACTCTCTTTGAATCTTCTTTATCATGCTAAGAGGAGCAGGAAAAAGCAAAAAATTTCAGAATTGCACCTTGCAATGCGGAGAAATTACTGTTTGTGCATTTACAATATACATTGATTTTTGCCATTGAAAAACGTCCAGAAATGATTGAAGCTACTGACTGAATGAAAGGAGCTGGCATCTCACTCTCTTTGAATCTTCTTTATCATGCTAAGAGGAGCAGGAAAAAGCAAAAAATTTCAGAATTGCACCTTGCAATGCGGAGAAATTACTGTTTGTGCATTTACAATATTCATTGATTTTTGCCATTGAAAAACATCATGTTATTCATATACCAGAAATGATTGAAGCTACTGACTGAATGAAAGGAGCTGGCATCTCACTCTCTTTGAATCTTCTTTATCATGCTAAGAGGAGCAGGAAAAAGCAAGAAATTTCAGAATTGCACCTTGCAATGCGGAGAAATTACTGTTTGTGCATTTACAATATTCATTGATTTTTGCCATTGAAAAACATCATGTTATTCATATACCAGAAATGTTTGAAGCTACTGACTGAATGAAAGGAGCTGGCATCTCACTCTCTTTGAATCTTCTTTATCATGCTAAGAGGAGCAGGAAAAAGCAAAAAATTTCAGAATTGCACCTTGCAATGTGGAGAAATTACTGTTTGTGCATTTACAATATTCATTGATTTTTACCATTGAAAAACGTCCAGAAATGATTGAAGCTACTGACTGAATGAAAGTAGCTGCCATCTCACTCTCTTTGAATCTTTTTTATCATGCTAAGAGGAGCAGGAAAAAGCAAAAAATTTCAGACTTGCACCTTGCAATGCGGAGAAATTACTGTTTGTGCATTTACAATATTCATTGATTTTTGCCATTGAAAAACATCATGTTATTCATATACCAGAAATGTTTGAAGCTACTGACTGAATGAAAGGAGCTGGCATCTCACTCTCTTTGAATCTTCTTTATCATGCTAAGAGGAGCAGGAAAAAGCAAAAAATTTCAGAATTGCACCTTGCAATGCGGAGAAATTACTTTTTGTGCATTTACAATATTCATTGATTTTTGCCATTGAAAAACGTCCAGAAATGATTGAAGCTACTGACTGAATGAAAGGAGCTGGCATCTCACTCTCTTTGAATCTTCTTTATCATGCTAAGAGGAGCAGGAAAAAGCAAAAAATTTCAGAATTGCACCTTGCAATGCGGAGAAATTACTGTTTGTGCATTTACAATATTCATTGATTTTTGCCATTGAAAAACGTCCAGAAATGATTGAAGCTACTGACTGAATGAAAGGAGCTGGCATCTCACTCTCTTTGAATCTTCTTTATCATGCTAAGAGGAGCAGGAAAAAGCAAAAAATTTCAGAATTGCACCTTGCAATGCGGAGAAATTACTGTTTGTGCATTTACAATATTCATTGATTTTTGCCATTGAAAAACATGTAATTCATATACCAGAAATGTTTGAAGCTACTGACTGAATGAAAGGAGCTGGCACCTCACTCTCTTTGAATCTTCTTTATCATGCTAAGAGGAGCGGGAAAAAGCAAAAAATTTCAGAATTGCACCTTGCAATGCGGAGAAATTACTGTTTGTGCATTTACAATATTCATTGATTTTTGCCATTGAAAAACGTCCAGAAATGATTGAAGGTACTGACTGAATGAAAGGAGCTGGCATCTCACTCTCTTTGAATCTTCTTTATCCTGCTAAGAGGAGCAGGAAAAAGCAAAAAATTTCAGAATTGCACCTTGCAATGCGGAGAAATTACTGTTTGTGCATTTACAATATTCATTGATTTTTGCCATTGAAAAACGTCCAGAAATGATTGAAGCTACTGACTGAATGAAAGGAGCTGGCATCTCACTCTCTTTGAATCTTCTTTATCATGCTAAGAGGAGCAGGAAAAAGCAAAAAATTTCAGAATTGCACCTTGCAATGCGGAGAAATTACAGTTTGTGCATTTACAATATTCATTGATTTTTGCCATTGAGAAACGTCCAGAAATGATTGAAGCTACTGACTGAATGAAAGGAGCTGGCATCTCACTCTCTTTGAATCTTCTTTATCATGCTAAGAGGAACAGGAAAAAGCAAAAAATTTCAGAATTGCACCTTGCAATGCGGAGAAATTACTGTTTGTGCATTTACAATATTCATTGATTTTTGCCATTGAAAAACATCATGTTATTTATATACCAGAAATGTTTGAAGCTACTGACTGAATGAAAGGAGCTGGCATCTCACTCTCTTTGAATCTTCTTTATCATGCTAAGAGGAGCAGGAAAAAGCAAAAAATTTCAGAATTGCACCTTGCAATGTGGAGAAATTACTGTTTGTGCATTTACAATATTCACTGATTTTTACCATTGAAAAACGTCCAGAAATGATTGAAGCTACTGACTGAATGAAAGTAGCTGGCATCTCACTCTCTTTGAATTTTCTTTATCATGCTAAGAGGAGCAGGAAAAAGCAAAAAATTTCAGACTTGCACCTTGCAATGCGGAGAAATTACTGTTTGTGCATTTACAATATTCATTGATTTTTGCCATTGAAAAACATCATGTTATTCATATACCAGAAATGTTTGAAGCTACTGACTGAATGAAAGGAGCTGGCATCTCACTCTCTTTGAATCTTCTTTATCATGCTAAGAGGAGCAGGAAAAAGCAAAAAATTTCAGAATTGCACCTTGCAATGCGGAGAAATTACTGTTTGTGCATTTACAATATTCATTGATTTTTGCCATTGAAAAACATCATGTTATTCATATACCAGAAATGTTTGAAGCTACTGACTGAATGAAAGGAGCTGGCATCTCACTCTCTTTGAATCTTCTTTATCATGCTAAGAGGAGCAGGAAAAAGCAAAAAATTTTAGAATTGCACCTTGCAATGTGGAGAAATTACTGTTTGTGCATTTACAATATTCATTGATTTTTACCATTGAAAAACGTCCAGAAATGATTGAAGCTACTGACTGAATGAAAGTAGCTGGCATCTCACTCTCTTTGAATCTTCTTTATCATGCTAAGAGGAGCAGGAAAAAGCAAAAAATTTCAGACTTGCACCTTGCAATGCGGAGAAATTACTGTTTGTGCATTTACAATATTCATTGATTTTTGCCATTGAAAAACATCATGTTATTCATATACCAGAAATGTTTGAAGCTACTGACTGAATGAAAGGAGCTGGCATCTCACTCTCTTTGAATCTTCTTTATCATGCTAAGAGGAGCAGGAAAAAGCAAAAAATTTCAGAATTGCACCTTGCAATGCGGAGAAATTACTGTTTGTGCATTTACAATATTCATTGATTTTTGCCATTGAAAAACATCATGTTATTCATATACCAGAAATGTTTGAAGCTACTGACTGAATGAAAGGAGCTGGCATCTCAATCTCTTTGAATCTTCTTTATCATGCTAAGAGGAGCAGGATAAAGCAAAAAATTTCAGAATTGCACCTTGCAATGTGGAGAAATTACTGTTTGTGCATTTACAATATTCATTGATTTTTACCATTGAAAAACGTCCAGAAATGATTGAAGCTACTGACTGAATGAAAGTAGCTGGCATCTCACTCTCTTTGAATCTTCTTTATCATGCTAAGAGGAGCAGGAAAAAGCAAAAAATTTCAGACTTGCACCTTGCAATGCGGAGAAATTACTGTTTGTGCATTTACAATATTCATTGATTTTTGCCATTGAAAAACATCATGTTATTCATATACCAGAAATGTTTGAAGCTACTGACTGAATGAAAGGAGCTGGCATCTCACTCTCTTTGAATCTTCTTTATCATGCTAAGAGGAGCAGGAAAAAGCAAAAAATTTCAGACTTGCACCTTGCAATGCGGAGAAATTACTGTTTGTGCATTTACAATATTCATTGATTTTTGCCATTGAAAAACATCATGTTATTCATATACCAGAAATGTTTGAAGCTACTGACTGAATGAAAGGAACTGGCATCTCACTCTCTTTGAATCTTCTTTATCATGCTAAGAGGAGCAGGAAAAAGCAAAAAATTTCAGAATTGCACCTTGCAATGCGGAGAAATTACTGTTTGTGCATTTACAATATTCATTGATTTTTGCCATTGAAAAACGTCCAGAAATGATTGAAGGTACTGACTGAATGAAAGGAGCTGGCATCTCACTCTCTTTGAATCTTCTTTATCATTCTAAGAGGAGCAGGAAAAAGCAAAAAATTTCAGAATTGCACCTTGCAATGCGGAGAAATTACTGTTTGTGCATTTACAATATTCATTGATTTTTGCCATTGAAAAACGTCCAGAAATGATTGAAGCTACTGACTGAATGAAAGGAGCTGGCATCTCACTCTCTTTGAATCTTCTTTATCATGCTAAGAGGAGCAGGAAAAAGCAAAAAATTTCAGAATTGCACCTTGCAATGCGGAGAAATTACTGTTTGTGCATTTACAATATACATTGATTTTTGCCATTGAAAAACGTCCAGAAATGATTGAAGCTACTGACTGAATGAAAGGAGCTGGCATCTCACTCTCTTTGAATCTTCTTTATCATGCTAAGAGGAGCAGGAAAAAGCAAAAAATTTCAGAATTGCACCTTGCAATGCGGAGAAATTACTGTTTGTGCATTTACAATATTCATTGATTTTTGCCGTTGAAAAAAGTCCAGAAATGATTGAAGCTACTGACTGAATGAAAGGAGCTGGCATCTCACTCTCTTTGAATCTTCTTTATCATGCTAAGAGGAGCAGGAAAAAGCAAAAAATTTCAGAATTGCACCTTGCAATGCGGAGAAATTACTGTTTGTGCATTTACAATATTCATTGATTTTTGCCATTGAAAAACATCATGTTATTCATATACCAGAAATGATTGAAGCTACTGACTGAATGAAAGGAGCTGGCATCTCACTCTCTTTGAATCTTCTTTATCATGCTAAGAGGAGCAGGAAAAAGCAAGAAATTTCAGAATTGCACCTTGCAATGCGGAGAAATTACTGTTTGTGCATTTACAATATTCATTGATTTTTGCCATTGAAAAACATCATGTTATTCATATACCAGAAATGTTTGAAGCTACTGACTGAATGAAAGGAGCTGGCATCTCACTCTCTTTGAATCTTCTTTATCATGCTAAGAGGAGCAGGAAAAAGCAAAAAATTTCAGAATTGCACCTTGCAATGCGGAGAAATTACTGTTTGTGCATTTACAATATTCATTGATTTTTGCCATTGAAAAACGTCCAGAAATGATTGAAGCTACTGACTGAATGAAAGGAGCTGGCATCTCACTCTCTTTGAATCTTCTTTATCATGCTAAGAGGAGCAGGAAAAAGCAAAAAATTTCAGAATTGCACCTTGCAATGCGGAGAAATTACTGTTTGTGCATTTACAATATTCATTGATTTTTGCCATTGAAAAACATGTTATTCATATACCAGAAATGTTTGAAGCTACTGACTGAATGAAAGGAGCTGGCACCTCACTCTCTTTGAATCTTCTTTATCATGCTAAGAGGAGCGGGAAAAAGCAAAAAATTTCAGAATTGCACCTTGCAATGCGGAAAAATTACTGTTTGTGCATTTACAATATTCATTGATTTTTGCCATTGAAAAACGTCCAGAAATGATTGAAGGTACTGACTGAATGAAAGGAGCTGGCATCTCACTCTCTTTGAATCTTCTTTATCATGCTAAGAGGAGCAGGAAAAAGCAAAAAATTTCAGAATTGCACCTTGCAATGCGGAGAAATTACTGTTTGTGCATTTACAATATTCATTGATTTTTGCCATTGAAAAACGTCCAGAAATGATTGAAGCTACTGACTGAATGAAAGGAGCTGGCATCTCACTCTCTTTGAATCTTCTTTATCATGCTAAGAGGAGCAGGAAAAAGCAAAAAATTTCAGAATTGCACCTTGCAATGCGGAGAAATTACAGTTTGTGCATTTACAATATTCATTGATTTTTGCCATTGAAAAACATCCAGAAATGATTGAAGCTACTGACTGAATGAAAGGAGCTGGCATCTCACTCTCTTTGAATCTTCTTTATCATGCTAAGAGGAGCAGGAAAAAGCAAAAAATTTCAGAATTGCACCTTGCAATGTGGAGAAATTACTGTTTGTGCATTTACAATATTCATTGATTTTTGCCATTGAAAAACATCATGTTATTCATATACCAGAAATGTTTGAAGCTACTGACTGAATGAAAGGAGCTGGCATCTCACTCTCTTTGAATCTTCTTTATCATGCTAAGAGGAGCAGGAAAAAGCAAAAAATTTCAGAATTGCACCTTGCAATGCGGAGAAATTACTGTTTGTGCATTTACAATATTCATTGATTTTTGCCGTTGAAAAAAGTCCAGAAATGATTGAAGCTACTGACTGAATGAAAGGAGCTGGCATCTCACTCTCTTTGAATCTTCTTTATCATGCTAAGAGGAGCAGGAAAAAGCAAAAAATTTCAGAATTGCACCTTGCAATGCGGAGAAATTACTGTTTGTGCATTTACAATATTCATTGATTTTTGCCGTTGAAAAACATCATGTTATTCATATACCAGAAATGATTGAAGCTACTGACTGAATGAAAGGAGCTGGCATCTCACTCTCTTTGAATCTTCTTTATCATGCTAAGAGGAGCAGGAAAAAGCAAGAAATTTCAGAATTGCACCTTGCAATGCGGAGAAATTACTGTTTGTGCATTTACAATATTCATTGATTTTTGCCATTGAAAAACATCATGTTATTCATATACCAGAAATGTTTGAAGCTACTGACTGAATGAAAGGAGCTGGCATCTCACTCTCTTTGAATCTTCTTTATCATGCTAAGAGGAGCAGGAAAAAGCAAAAAATTTCAGAATTGCACCTTGCAATGTGGAGAAATTACTGTTTGTGCATTTACAATATTCATTGATTTTTACCATTGAAAAACGTCCAGAAATGATTGAAGCTACTGACTGAATGAAAGTAGCTGCCATCTCACTCTCTTTGAATCTTTTTTATCATGCTAAGAGGAGCAGGAAAAAGCAAAAAATTTCAGACTTGCACCTTGCAATGCGGAGAAATTACTGTTTGTGCATTTACAATATTCATTGATTTTTGCCATTGAAAAACATCATGTTATTCATATACCAGAAATGTTTGAAGCTACTGACTGAATGAAAGGAGCTGGCATCTCACTCTCTTTGAATCTTCTTTATCATGCTAAGAGGAGCAGGAAAAAGCAAAAAATTTCAGAATTGCACCTTGCAATGCGGAGAAATTACTTTTTGTGCATTTACAATATTCATTGATTTTTGCCATTGAAAAACGTCCAGAAATGATTGAAGCTACTGACTGAATGAAAGGAGCTGGCATCTCACTCTCTTTGAATCTTCTTTATCATGCTAAGAGGAGCAGGAAAAAGCAAAAAATTTCAGAATTGCACCTTGCAATGCGGAGAAATTACTGTTTGTGCATTTACAATATTCATTGATTTTTGCCATTGAAAAACGTCCAGAAATGATTGAAGCTACTGACTGAATGAAAGGAGCTGGCATCTCACTCTCTTTGAATCTTCTTTATCATGCTAAGAGGAGCAGGAAAAAGCAAAAAATTTCAGAATTGCACCTTGCAATGCGGAGAAATTACTGTTTGTGCATTTACAATATTCATTGATTTTTGCCATTGAAAAACATGTAATTCATATACCAGAAATGTTTGAAGCTACTGACTGAATGAAAGGAGCTGGCACCTCACTCTCTTTGAATCTTCTTTATCATGCTAAGAGGAGCGGGAAAAAGCAAAAAATTTCAGAATTGCACCTTGCAATGCGGAGAAATTACTGTTTGTGCATTTACAATATTCATTGATTTTTGCCATTGAAAAACGTCCAGAAATGATTGAAGGTACTGACTGAATGAAAGGAGCTGGCATCTCACTCTCTTTGAATCTTCTTTATCATGCTAAGAGGAGCAGGAAAAAGCAAAAAATTTCAGAATTGCACCTTGCAATGCGGAGAAATTACTGTTTGTGCATTTACAATATTCATTGATTTTTGCCATTGAAAAACGTCCAGAAATGATTGAAGCTACTGACTGAATGAAAGGAGCTGGCATCTCACTCTCTTTGAATCTTCTTTATCATGCTAAGAGGAGCAGGAAAAAGCAAAAAATTTCAGAATTGCACCTTGAAATGCGGAGAAATTACAGTTTTTGCATTTACAATATTCATTGATTTTTGCCATTGAGAAACGTCCAGAAATGATTGAAGCTACTGACTGAATGAAAGGAGCTGGCATCTCACTCTCTTTGAATCTTCTTTATCATGCTAAGAGGAACAGGAAAAAGCAAAAAATTTCAGAATTGCACCTTGCAATGCGGAGAAATTACTGTTTGTGCATTTACAATATTCATTGATTTTTGCCATTGAAAAACATCATGTTATTTATATACCAGAAATGTTTGAAGCTACTGACTGAATGAAAGGAGCTGGCATCTCACTCTCTTTGAATCTTCTTTATCATGCTAAGAGGAGCAGGAAAAAGCAAAAAATTTCAGAATTGCACCTTGCAATGTGGAGAAATTACTGTTTGTGCATTTACAATATTCATTGATTTTTACCATTGAAAAACGTCCAGAAATGATTGAAGCTACTGACTGAATGAAAGTAGCTGGCATCTCACTCTCTTTGAATTTTCTTTATCATGCTAAGAGGAGCAGGAAAAAGCAAAAAATTTCAGACTTGCACCTTGCAATGCGGAGAAATTACTGTTTGTGCATTTACAATATTCATTGATTTTTGCCATTGAAAAACATCATGTTATTCATATACCAGAAATGTTTGAAGCTACTGACTGAATGAAAGGAGCTGGCATCTCACTCTCTTTGAATCTTCTTTATCATGCTAAGAGGAGCGGGAAAAAGCAAAAAATTTCAGAATTGCACCTTGCAATGCGGAGAAATTACTGTTTGTGCATTTACAATATTCATTGATTTTTGCCATTGAAAAACGTCCAGAAATGATTGAAGGTACTGACTGAATGAAAGGAGCTGGCATCTCACTCTCTTTGAATCTTCTTTATCATGCTAAGAGGAGCAGGAAAAAGCAAAAAATTTCAGAATTGCACCTTGCAATGCGGAGAAATTACTGTTTGTGCATTTACAATATTCATTGATTTTTGCCATTGAAAAACGTCCAGAAATGATTGAAGCTACTGACTGAATGAAAGGAGCTGGCATCTCACTCTCTTTGAATCTTCTTTATCATGCTAAGAGGAGCAGGAAAAAGCAAAAAATTTCAGAATTGCACCTTGAAATGCGGAGAAATTACAGTTTTTGCATTTACAATATTCATTGATTTTTGCAATTGAGAAACGTCCAGAAATGATTGAAGCTACTGACTGAATGAAAGGAGCTGGCATCTCACTCTCTTTGAATCTTCTTTATCATGCTAAGAGGAACAGGAAAAAGCAAAAAATTTCAGAATTGCACCTTGCAATGCGGAGAAATTACTGTTTGTGCATTTACAATATTCATTGATTTTTGCCATTGAAAAACATCATGTTATTTATATACCAGAAATGTTTGAAGCTACTGACTGAATGAAAGGAGCTGGCATCTCACTCTCTTTGAATCTTCTTTATCATGCTAAGAGGAGCAGGAAAAAGCAAAAAATTTCAGAATTGCACCTTGCAATGTGGAGAAATTACTGTTTGTGCATTTACAATATTCATTGATTTTTACCATTGAAAAACGTCCAGAAATGATTGAAGCTACTGACTGAATGAAAGTAGCTGGCATCTCACTCTCTTTGAATTTTCTTTATCATGCTAAGAGGAGCAGGAAAAAGCAAAAAATTTCAGACTTGCACCTTGCAATGCGGAGAAATTACTGTTTGTGCATTTACAATATTCATTGATTTTTGCCATTGAAAAACATCATGTTATTCATATACCAGAAATGTTTGAAGCTACTGACTGAATGAAAGGAGCTGGCATCT
>NW_027365946.1:0-86844 GCF_046119375.1 Phyllobates terribilis
AGGTGATTCCTAGGCATGATAAAGAAGAATTCAAAGAGAGTGAGATGCCAGCTCCTCTTCATTCAAGTCAGTAGCTTCAAACATTTCTGGTATATCATGCTGTGAGGTCTTGTGATTCCTAGCATGATAAAGAAGATTCAAAGAGAGTGAGATGCCAGCTCCTTTCATTCAGTCAGTAGCTTCAAACATTTCTGTATATGAAAAACATGTTTTTCAATGGCAAAAATCAATGAATATTGTAAATGCACAAACAGTAATATCTCCACATTGCAAGGTGCAATTCTGAAATTTTTTGCTTTTCCTGTTAATCCTAGCATGATAAAGAAGATTCAAAGAGAGTGAGATGCCAGCTCCTTTCATTCAGTCAGTAGCTTCAAACATTTCTGGTATATGAAAAACATGTTTTTCAATGGCAAAAATCAATGAATATTGTAAATGCACAAACAGTAATATCTCCACATTGCAAGGTGCAATTCTGAAATTTTTAGCTTTTTCCTGTTAATCCTAGCATGATAAAGAAGATTCAAAGAGAGTGAGATGCCAGCTCCTTTCATTCAGTCAGTAGCTTCAAACATTTCTGGTATATGAAAAACATGTTTTTCAATGGCAAAAATCAATGAATATTGTAAATGCACAACAGTATATCTCCACATTGCACGGTGCAATTCTGAAATTTTTTGCTTTTTCCTGTTAATCCTAGCATGATAAAGAAGATTCAAAGAGAGTGAGATGCAGCTCCTTTCATTCAGTCAGTAGCTTCAAACATTTCTGGTATATGAAAAACATGTTTTTCAATGGCAAAAATCAATGAATATTGTAAATGCACAAACAGTAATATCTCCACATTGCAAGGTGCAATTTCTGAATTTTTAGCTTTTTCCTGTTAATCCTAGCATGATAAAGAAGATTCAAAGAGAGTGAGATGCCAGCTCCTTTCATTCAGTCAGTAGCTTCAAACATTTCTGGTATATGAAAAACATGTTTTTCAATGGCAAAAATCAATGAATATTGTAAATGCACAAACAGTAATATCTCCACATTGCAAGGTGCAATTCTGAAATTTTTAGCTTTTTCCTGTTAATCCTAGCATGATAAAGAAGATTCAAAGAGAGTGAGATGCCAGCTCCTTTCATTCAGTCAGTAGCTTCAAACATTTCTGGACGTTTTTCAATGGCAAAAATCAATGAATATTGTAAATGCACAAACAGTAATATCTCCACATTGCAAGGTGCAATTCTGAAATTTTTTGCTTTTTCCTGCTAATCCTAGCATGATAAAGAAGATTCAAAGAGAGTGAGATGCCAGCTCCTTTCATTCAGTCAGTAGCTTCAAACATTTCTGGTATATGAAAAACATGTTTTCAATGGCAAAAATCAATGATTATTGTAAATGCACAAACAGTAATATCTCCACATTGCAAGGTGCAATTCTGAAATTTTTAGCTTTTTCCTGCTAATCCTAGCATGATAAAGAAGATTCAAAGAGAGTGAGATGCCAGCTCCTTTCATTCAGTCAGTAGCTTCAAACATTTCTGGACGTTTTCAATGGCAAAAATCAATGAATATTGTAAATGCACAAACAGTAATATCTCCACATTGCACGGTGCAATTCTGAAATTTTTAGCTTTTTCCTGTTAATCCTAGCATGATAAAGAAGATTCAAAGAGAGTGAGATGCCAGCTCCTTTCATTCAGTCAGTAGCTTCAAACATTTCTGGTATATGAAAAACATGTTTTTCAATGGCAAAAATCAATGAATATTGTAAATGCACAAACAGTAATATCTCCACATTGCAAGGTGCAATTCTGAAATTTTTTGCTTTTTCCTGTTAATCCTAGCATGATAAAGAAGATTCAAAGAGAGTGAGATGCCAGCTCCTTTCATTCAGTCAGTAGCTTCAAACATTTCTGGTATATGAAAAACATGTTTTTCAATGGCAAAAATCAATGAATATTGTAAATGCACAAACAGTAATATCTCCACATTGCAAGGTGCAATTCTGAAATTTTTAGCTTTTTCCTGTTAATCCTAGCATGATAAAGAAGATTCAAAGAGAGTGAGATGCCAGCTCCTTTCATTCAGTCAGTAGCTTCAAACATTTCTGGTATATGAAAAACATGTTTTTCAATGGCAAAAATCAATGAATATTGTAAATGCACAAACAGTAATATCTCCACATTGCAAGGTGCAATTCTGAAATTTTTTGCTTTTTCCTGCTAATCCTAGCATGATAAAGAAGATTCAAAGAGAGTGAGATGCCAGCTCCTTTCATTCAGTCAGTAGCTTCAAACATTTCTGGTATATGAAAAACATGTTTTTCAATGGCAAAAATCAATGAATATTGTAAATGCACAAACAGTAATATCTCCACATTGCACGGTGCAATTCTGAAATTTTTTGCTTTTTCCTGCTAATCCTAGCATGATAAAGAAGATTCAAAGAGAGTGAGATGCCAGCTCCTTTCATTCAGTCAGTAGCTTCAAACATTTCTGGACGTTTTTCAATGGCAAAAATCAATGAATATTGTAAATGCACAAACAGTAATATCTCCACATTGCACGGTGCAATTCTGAAATTTTTAGCTTTTTCCTGTTAATCCTAGCATGATAAAGAAGATTCAAAGAGAGTGAGATGCCAGCTCCTTTCATTCAGTCAGTAGCTTCAAACATTTCTGGTATATGAAAAACATGTTTTTCAATGGCAAAAATCAATGAATATTGTAAATGCACAAACAGTAATATCTCCACATTGCACGGTGCAATTCTGAAATTTTTAGCTTTTTCCTGTTAATCCTAGCATGATAAAGAAGATTCAAAGAGAGTGAGATGCCAGCTCCTTTCATTCAGTCAGTAGCTTCAAACATTTCTGGTATATGAAAAACATGTTTTTCAATGGCAAAAATCAATGAATATTGTAAATGCACAAACAGTAATATCTCCACATTGCAAGGTGCAATTCTGAAATTTTTTGCTTTTTCCTGCTAATCCTAGCATGATAAAGAAGATTCAAAGAGAGTGAGATGCCAGATCCTTTCATTCAGTCAGTAGCTTCAAACATTTCTGGACGTTTTTCAATGGCAAAAATCAATGAATATTGTAAATGCACAAACAGTAATATCTCCACATTGCACGGTGCAATTCTGAAATTTTTAGCTTTTTCCTGTTAATCCTAGCATGATAAAGAAGATTCAAAGAGAGTGAGATGCCAGCTCCTTTCATTCAGTCAGTAGCTTCAAACATTTCTGGTATATGAAAAACATGTTTTTCAATGGCAAAAATCAATGAATATTGTAAATGCACAAACAGTAATATCTCCACATTGCACGGTGCAATTCTGAAATTTTTTGCTTTTTCCTGTTAATCCTAGCATGATAAAGAAGATTCAAAGAGAGTGAGATGCCAGCTCCTTTCATTCAGTCAGTAGCTTCAAACATTTCTGGTATATGAAAAACATGTTTTTCAATGGCAAAAATCAATGAATATTGTAAATGCACAAACAGTAATATCTCCACATTGCACGGTGCAATTCTGAAATTTTTAGCTTTTTCCTGTTAATCCTAGCATGATAAAGAAGATTCAAAGAGAGTGAGATGCCAGCTCCTTTCATTCAGTCAGTAGCTTCAAACATTTCTGGTATATGAAAAACATGTTTTTCAATGGCAAAAATCAATGAATATTGTAAATGCACAAACAGTAATATCTCCACATTGCACGGTGCAATTCTGAAATTTTTAGCTTTTTCCTGTTAATCCTAGCATGATAAAGAAGATTCAAAGAGAGTGAGATGCCAGCTCCTTTCATTCAGTCAGTAGCTTCAAACATTTCTGGTATATGAAAAACATGTTTTTCAATGGCAAAAATCAATGAATATTGTAAATGCACAAACAGTAATATCTCCACATTGCACGGTGCAATTCTGAAATTTTTAGCTTTTTCCTGTTAATCCTAGCATGATAAAGAAGATTCAAAGAGAGTGAGATGCCAGCTCCTTTCATTCAGTCAGTAGCTTCAAACATTTCTGGACGTTTTTCAATGGCAAAAATCAATGAATATTGTAAATGCACAAACAGTAATATCTCCACATTGCAATGTGCAATTCTGAAATTTTTTGCTTTTTCCTGCTAATCCTAGCATGATAAAGAAGATTCAAAGAGAGTGAGATGCCAGCTCCTTTCATTCAGTCAGTAGCTTCAAACATTTCTGGACATTTTTCAATGGCAAAAATCAATGAATATTGTAAATGCACAAACAGTAATATCTCCACATTGCACGGTGCAATTCTGAAATTTTTTGCTTTTTCCTGCTAATCCTAGCATGATAAAGAAGATTCAAAGAGAGTGAGATGCCAGCTCCTTTCATTCAGTCAGTAGCTTCAAACATTTCTGGACGTTTTTCAATGGCAAAAATCAATGAATATTGTAAATGCACAAACAGTAATATCTCCACATTGCACGGTGCAATTCTGAAATTTTTAGCTTTTTCCTGTTAATCCTAGCATGATAAAGAAGATTCAAAGAGAGTGAGATGCCAGCTCCTTTCATTCAGTCAGTAGCTTCAAACATTTCTGGTATATGAAAAACATGTTTTTCAATGGCAAAAATCAATGAATATTGTAAATGCACAAACAGTAATATCTCCACATTGCACGGTGCAATTCTGAAATTTTTAGCTTTTTCCTGTTAATCCTAGCATGATAAAGAAGATTCAAAGAGAGTGAGATGCCAGCTCCTTTCATTCAGTCAGTAGCTTCAAACATTTCTGGTATATGAAAAACATGTTTTTCAATGGCAAAAATCAATGAATATTGTAAATGCACAAACAGTAATATCTCCACATTGCAAGGTGCAATTCTGAAATTTTTTGCTTTTTCCTGCTAATCCTAGCATGATAAAGAAGATTCAAAGAGAGTGAGATGCCAGATCCTTTCATTCAGTCAGTAGCTTCAAACATTTCTGGACGTTTTTCAATGGCAAAAATCAATGAATATTGTAAATGCACAAACAGTAATATCTCCACATTGCACGGTGCAATTCTGAAATTTTTAGCTTTTTCCTGTTAATCCTAGCATGATAAAGAAGATTCAAAGAGAGTGAGATGCCAGCTCCTTTCATTCAGTCAGTAGCTTCAAACATTTCTGGTATATGAAAAACATGTTTTTCAATGGCAAAAATCAATGAATATTGTAAATGCACAAACAGTAATATCTCCACATTGCACGGTGCAATTCTGAAATTTTTTGCTTTTTCCTGTTAATCCTAGCATGATAAAGAAGATTCAAAGAGAGTGAGATGCCAGCTCCTTTCATTCAGTCAGTAGCTTCAAACATTTCTGGTATATGAAAAACATGTTTTTCAATGGCAAAAATCAATGAATATTGTAAATGCACAAACAGTAATATCTCCACATTGCACGGTGCAATTCTGAAATTTTTAGCTTTTTCCTGTTAATCCTAGCATGATAAAGAAGATTCAAAGAGAGTGAGATGCCAGCTCCTTTCATTCAGTCAGTAGCTTCAAACATTTCTGGTATATGAAAAACATGTTTTTCAATGGCAAAAATCAATGAATATTGTAAATGCACAAACAGTAATATCTCCACATTGCACGGTGCAATTCTGAAATTTTTAGCTTTTTCCTGTTAATCCTAGCATGATAAAGAAGATTCAAAGAGAGTGAGATGCCAGCTCCTTTCATTCAGTCAGTAGCTTCAAACATTTCTGGTATATGAAAAACATGTTTTTCAATGGCAAAAATCAATGAATATTGTAAATGCACAAACAGTAATATCTCCACATTGCACGGTGCAATTCTGAAATTTTTAGCTTTTTCCTGTTAATCCTAGCATGATAAAGAAGATTCAAAGAGAGTGAGATGCCAGCTCCTTTCATTCAGTCAGTAGCTTCAAACATTTCTGGACGTTTTTCAATGGCAAAAATCAATGAATATTGTAAATGCACAAACAGTAATATCTCCACATTGCAATGTGCAATTCTGAAATTTTTTGCTTTTTCCTGCTAATCCTAGCATGATAAAGAAGATTCAAAGAGAGTGAGATGCCAGCTCCTTTCATTCAGTCAGTAGCTTCAAACATTTCTGGACATTTTTCAATGGCAAAAATCAATGAATATTGTAAATGCACAAACAGTAATATCTCCACATTGCACGGTGCAATTCTGAAATTTTTTGCTTTTTCCTGCTAATCCTAGCATGATAAAGAAGATTCAAAGAGAGTGAGATGCCAGCTCCTTTCATTCAGTCAGTAGCTTCAAACATTTCTGGACGTTTTTCAATGGCAAAAATCAATGAATATTGTAAATGCACAAACAGTAATATCTCCACATTGCACGGTGCAATTCTGAAATTTTTAGCTTTTTCCTGTTAATCCTAGCATGATAAAGAAGATTCAAAGAGAGTGAGATGCCAGCTCCTTTCATTCAGTCAGTAGCTTCAAACATTTCTGGTATATGAAAAACATGTTTTTCAATGGCAAAAATCAATGAATATTGTAAATGCACAAACAGTAATATCTCCACATTGCACGGTGCAATTCTGAAATTTTTAGCTTTTTCCTGTTAATCCTAGCATGATAAAGAAGATTCAAAGAGAGTGAGATGCCAGCTCCTTTCATTCAGTCAGTAGCTTCAAACATTTCTGGTATATGAAAAACATGTTTTTCAATGGCAAAAATCAATGAATATTGTAAATGCACAAACAGTAATATCTCCACATTGCAAGGTGCAATTCTGAAATTTTTTGCTTTTTCCTGCTAATCCTAGCATGATAAAGAAGATTCAAAGAGAGTGAGATGCCAGCTCCTTTCATTCAGTCAGTAGCTTCAAACATTTCTGGTATATGAAAAACATGTTTTTCAATGGCAAAAATCAATGAATATTGTAAATGCACAAACAGTAATATCTCCACATTGCACGGTGCAATTCTGAAATTTTTTGCTTTTTCCTGCTAATCCTAGCATGATAAAGAAGATTCAAAGAGAGTGAGATGCCAGCTCCTTTCATTCAGTCAGTAGCTTCAAACATTTCTGGACGTTTTTCAATGGCAAAAATCAATGAATATTGTAAATGCACAAACAGTAATATCTCCACATTGCACGGTGCAATTCTGAAATTTTTAGCTTTTTCCTGTTAATCCTAGCATGATAAAGAAGATTCAAAGAGAGTGAGATGCCAGCTCCTTTCATTCAGTCAGTAGCTTCAAACATTTCTGGTATATGAAAAACATGTTTTTCAATGGCAAAAATCAATGAATATTGTAAATGCACAAACAGTAATATCTCCACATTGCAAGGTGCAATTCTGAAATTTTTTGCTTTTTCCTGCTAATCCTAGCATGATAAAGAAGATTCAAAGAGAGTGAGATGCCAGCTCCTTTCATTCAGTCAGTAGCTTCAAACATTTCTGGTATATGAAAAACATGTTTTTCAATGGCAAAAATCAATGAATATTGTAAATGCACAAACAGTAATATCTCCACATTGCAAGGTGCAATTCTGAAATTTTTAGCTTTTTCCTGTTAATCCTAGCATGATAAAGAAGATTCAAAGAGAGTGAGATGCCAGCTCCTTTCATTCAGTCAGTAGCTTCAAACATTTCTGGTATATGAAAAACATGTTTTTCAATGGCAAAAATCAATGAATATTGTAAATGCACAAACAGTAATATCTCCACATTGCAAGGTGCAATTCTGAAATTTTTTGCTTTTTCCTGCTAATCCTAGCATGATAAAGAAGATTCAAAGAGAGTGAGATGCCAGCTCCTTTCATTCAGTCAGTAGCTTCAAACATTTCTGGTATATGAAAAACATGTTTTTCAATGGCAAAAATCAATGAATATTGTAAATGCACAAACAGTAATATCTCCACATTGCACGGTGCAATTCTGAAATTTTTTGCTTTTTCCTGCTAATCCTAGCATGATAAAGAAGATTCAAAGAGAGTGAGATGCCAGCTCCTTTCATTCAGTCAGTAGCTTCAAACATTTCTGGTATATGAAAAACATGTTTTTCAATGGCAAAAATCAATGAATATTGTAAATGCACAAACAGTAATATCTCCACATTGCACGGTGCAATTCTGAAATTTTTTGCTTTTTCCTGCTAATCCTAGCATGATAAAGAAGATTCAAAGAGAGTGAGATGCCAGCTCCTTTCATTCAATCAGTAGCTTCAAACATTTCTGGTATATGAAAAACATGTTTTTCAATGGCAAAAATCAATGAATATTGTAAATGCACAAACAGTAATATCTCCACATTGCACGGTGCAATTCTGAAATTTTTAGCTTTTTCCTGTTAATCCTAGCATGATAAAGAAGATTCAAAGAGAGTGAGATGCCAGCTCCTTTCATTCAGTCAGTAGCTTCAAACATTTCTGGACGTTTTTCAATGGCAAAAATCAATGAATATTGTAAATGCACAAACAGTAATATCTCCACATTGCAAGGTGCAATTCTGAAATTTTTTGCTTTTTCCTGCTAATCCTAGCATGATAAAGAAGATTCAAAGAGAGTGAGATGCCAGCTCCTTTCATTCAGTCAGTAGCTTCAAACATTTCTGGTATATGAAAAACATGTTTTTCAATGGCAAAAATCAATGAATATTGTAAATGCACAAACAGTAATATCTCCACATTGCACGGTGCAATTCTGAAATTTTTAGCTTTTTCCTGTTAATCCTAGCATGATAAAGAAGATTCAAAGAGAGTGAGATGCCAGCTCCTTTCATTCAGTCAGTAGCTTCAAACATTTCTGGTATATGAAAAACATGTTTTTCAATGGCAAAAATCAATGAATATTGTAAATGCACAAACAGTAATATCTCCACATTGCACGGTGCAATTCTGAAATTTTTAGCTTTTTCCTGTTAATCCTAGCATGATAAAGAAGATTCAAAGAGAGTGAGATGCCAGCTCCTTTCATTCAGTCAGTAGCTTCAAACATTTCTGGTATATGAAAAACATGTTTTTCAATGGCAAAAATCAATGAATATTGTAAATGCACAAAGAGTAATATCTCCACATTGCACGGTGCAATTCTGAAATTTTTTGCTTTTTCCTGCTAATCCTAGCATGATAAAGAAGATTCAAAGAGAGTGAGATGCCAGCTCCTTTCATTCAGTCAGTAGCTTCAAACATTTCTGGTATATGAAAAACATGTTTTTCAATGGCAAAAATCAATGAATATTGTAAATGCACAAACAGTAATATCTCCACATTGCAAGGTGCAATTCTGAAATTTTTTGCTTTTTCCTGCTAATCCTAGCATGATAAAGAAGATTCAAAGAGAGTGAGATGCCAGCTCCTTTCATTCAGTCAGTAGCTTCAAACATTTCTGGTATATGAAAAACATGTTTTTCAATGGCAAAAATCAATGAATATTGTAAATGCACAAACAGTAATATCTCCACATTGCAAGGTGCAATTCTGAAATTTTTAGCTTTTTCCTGTTAATCCTAGCATGATAAAGAAGATTCAAAGAGAGTGAGATGCCAGCTCCTTTCATTCAGTCAGTAGCTTCAAACATTTCTGGACGTTTTTCAATGGCAAAAATCAATGAATATTGTAAATGCACAAACAGTAATATCTCCACATTGCAAGGTGCAATTCTGAAATTTTTAGCTTTTTCCTGTTAATCCTAGCATGATAAAGAAGATTCAAAGAGAGTGAGATGCCAGCTCCTTTCATTCAGTCAGTAGCTTCAAACATTTCTGGTATATGAAAAACATGTTTTTCAATGGCAAAAATCAATGAATATTGTAAATGCACAAACAGTAATATCTCCACATTGCACGGTGCAATTCTGAAATTTTTAGCTTTTTCCTGTTAATCCTAGCATGATAAAGAAGATTCAAAGAGAGTGAGATGCCAGCTCCTTTCATTCAGTCAGTAGCTTCAAACATTTCTGGTATATGAAAAACATGTTTTTCAATGGCAAAAATCAATGAATATTGTAAATGCACAAACAGTAATATCTCCACATTGCACGGTGCAATTCTGAAATTTTTTGCTTTTTCCTGCTAATCCTAGCATGATAAAGAAGATTCAAAGAGAGTGAGATGCCAGCTCCTTTCATTCAGTCAGTAGCTTCAAACATTTCTGGACGTTTTTCAATGGCAAAAATCAATGAATATTGTAAATGCACAAACAGTAATATCTCCACATTGCACGGTGCAATTCTGAAATTTTTAGCTTTTTCCTGTTAATCCTAGCATGATAAAGAAGATTCAAAGAGAGTGAGATGCCAGCTCCTTTCATTCAGTCAGTAGCTTCAAACATTTCTGGTATATGAAAAACATGTTTTTCAATGGCAAAAATCAATGAATATTGTAAATGCACAAACAGTAATATCTCCACATTGCAAGGTGCAATTCTGAAATTTTTAGCTTTTTCCTGCTAATCCTAGCATGATAAAGAAGATTCAAAGAGAGTGAGATGCCAGCTCCTTTCATTCAGTCAGTAGCTTCAAACATTTCTGGACGTTTTTCAATGGCAAAAATCAATGAATATTGTAAATGCACAAACAGTAATATCTCCACATTGCACGGTGCAATTCTGAAATTTTTTGCTTTTTCCTGCTAATCCTAGCATGATAAAGAAGATTCAAAGAGAGTGAGATGCCAGCTCCTTTCATTCAGTCAGTAGCTTCAAACATTTCTGGTATATGAAAAACATGTTTTTCAATGGCAAAAATCAATGAATATTGTAAATGCACAAACAGTAATATCTCCACATTGCAAGGTGCAATTCTGAAATTTTTAGCTTTTTCCTGTTAATCCTAGCATGATAAAGAAGATTCAAAGAGAGTGAGATGCCAGCTCCTTTCATTCAGTCAGTAGCTTCAAACATTTCTGGTATATGAAAAACATGTTTTTCAATGGCAAAAATCAATGAATATTGTAAATGCACAAACAGTAATATCTCCACATTGCACGGTGCAATTCTGAAATTTTTAGCTTTTTCCTGCTAATCCTAGCATGATAAAGAAGATTCAAAGAGAGTGAGATGCCAGCTCCTTTCATTCAGTCAGTAGCTTCAAACATTTCTGGACGTTTTTCAATGGCAAAAATCAATGAATATTGTAAATGCACAAACAGTAATATCTCCACATTGCAAGGTGCAATTCTGAAATTTTTAGCTTTTTCCTGCTAATCCTAGCATGATAAAGAAGATTCAAAGAGAGTGAGATGCCAGCTCCTTTCATTCAGTCAGTAGCTTCAAACATTTCTGGTATATGAAAAACATGTTTTTCAATGGCAAAAATCAATGAATATTGTAAATGCACAAACAGTAATATCTCCACATTGCAAGGTGCAATTCTGAAATTTTTTGCTTTTTCCTGCTAATCCTAGCATGATAAAGAAGATTCAAAGAGAGTGAGATGCCAGCTCCTTTCATTCAGTCAGTAGCTTCAAACATTTCTGGTATATGAAAAACATGTTTTTCAATGGCAAAAATCAATGAATATTGTAAATGCACAAACAGTAATATCTCCACATTGCACGGTGCAATTCTGAAATTTTTTGCTTTTTCCTGCTAATCCTAGCATGATAAAGAAGATTCAAAGAGAGTGAGATGCCAGCTCCTTTCATTCAGTCAGTAGCTTCAAACATTTCTGGACGTTTTTCAATGGCAAAAATCAATGAATATTGTAAATGCACAAACAGTAATATCTCCACATTGCACGGTGCAATTCTGAAATTTTTTGCTTTTTCCTGTTAATCCTAGCATGATAAAGAAGATTCAAAGAGAGTGAGATGCCAGCTCCTTTCATTCAGTCAGTAGCTTCAAACATTTCTGGTATATGAAAAACATGTTTTTCAATGGCAAAAATCAATGAATATTGTAAATGCACAAACAGTAATATCTCCACATTGCACGGTGCAATTCTGAAATTTTTAGCTTTTTCCTGTTAATCCTAGCATGATAAAGAAGATTCAAAGAGAGTGAGATGCCAGCTCCTTTCATTCAGTCAGTAGCTTCAAACATTTCTGGTATATGAAAAACATGTTTTTCAATGGCAAAAATCAATGAATATTGTAAATGCACAAACAGTAATATCTCCACATTGCACGGTGCAATTCTGAAATTTTTAGCTTTTTCCTGTTAATCCTAGCATGATAAAGAAGATTCAAAGAGAGTGAGATGCCAGCTCCTTTCATTCAGTCAGTAGCTTCAAACATTTCTGGTATATGAAAAACATGTTTTTCAATGGCAAAAATCAATGAATATTGTAAATGCACAAACAGTAATATCTCCACATTGCACGGTGCAATTCTGAAATTTTTTGCTTTTTCCTGCTAATCCTAGCATGATAAAGAAGATTCAAAGAGAGTGAGATGCCAGCTCCTTTCATTCAGTCAGTAGCTTCAAACATTTCTGGTATATGAAAAACATGTTTTTCAATGGCAAAAATCAATGAATATTGTAAATGCACAAACAGTAATATCTCCACATTGCACGGTGCAATTCTGAAATTTTTAGCTTTTTCCTGCTAATCCTAGCATGATAAAGAAGATTCAAAGAGAGTGAGATGCCAGCTCCTTTCATTCAGTCAGTAGCTTCAAACATTTCTGGTATATGAAAAACATGTTTTTCAATGGCAAAAATCAATGAATATTGTAAATGCACAAACAGTAATATCTCCACATTGCACGGTGCAATTCTGAAATTTTTAGCTTTTTCCTGTTAATCCTAGCATGATAAAGAAGATTCAAAGAGAGTGAGATGCCAGCTCCTTTCATTCAGTCAGTAGCTTCAAACATTTCTGGTATATGAAAAACATGTTTTTCAATGGCAAAAATCAATGAATATTGTAAATGCACAAACAGTAATATCTCCACATTGCACGGTGCAATTCTGAAATTTTTTGCTTTTTCCTGCTAATCCTAGCATGATAAAGAAGATTCAAAGAGAGTGAGATGCCAGCTCCTTTCATTCAGTCAGTAGCTTCAAACATTTCTGGACGTTTTTCAATGGCAAAAATCAATGAATATTGTAAATGCACAAACAGTAATATCTCCACATTGCACGGTGCAATTCTGAAATTTTTTGCTTTTTCCTGCTAATCCTAGCATGATAAAGAAGATTCAAAGAGAGTGAGATGCCAGCTCCTTTCATTCAGTCAGTAGCTTCAAACATTTCTGGTATATGAAAAACATGTTTTTCAATGGCAAAAATCAATGAATATTGTAAATGCACAAACAGTAATATCTCCACATTGCACGGTGCAATTCTGAAATTTTTAGCTTTTTCCTGTTAATCCTAGCATGATAAAGAAGATTCAAAGAGAGTGAGATGCCAGCTCCTTTCATTCAGTCAGTAGCTTCAAACATTTCTGGTATATGAAAAACATGTTTTTCAATGGCAAAAATCAATGAATATTGTAAATGCACAAACAGTAATATCTCCACATTGCAAGGTGCAATTCTGAAATTTTTAGCTTTTTCCTGTTAATCCTAGCATGATAAAGAAGATTCAAAGAGAGTGAGATGCCAGCTCCTTTCATTCAGTCAGTAGCTTCAAACATTTCTGGACGTTTTTCAATGGCAAAAATCAATGAATATTGTAAATGCACAAACAGTAATATCTCCACATTGCACGGTGCAATTCTGAAATTTTTTGCTTTTTCCTGCTAATCCTAGCATGATAAAGAAGATTCAAAGAGAGTGAGATGCCAGCTCCTTTCATTCAGTCAGTAGCTTCAAACATTTCTGGTATATGAAAAACATGTTTTTCAATGGCAAAAATCAATGAATATTGTAAATGCACAAACAGTAATATCTCCACATTGCAAGGTGCAATTCTGAAATTTTTAGCTTTTTCCTGTTAATCCTAGCATGATAAAGAAGATTCAAAGAGAGTGAGATGCCAGCTCCTTTCATTCAGTCAGTAGCTTCAAACATTTCTGGACGTTTTTCAATGGCAAAAATCAATGAATATTGTAAATGCACAAACAGTAATATCTCCACATTGCACGGTGCAATTCTGAAATTTTTTGCTTTTTCCTGCTAATCCTAGCATGATAAAGAAGATTCAAAGAGAGTGAGATGCCAGCTCCTTTCATTCAGTCAGTAGCTTCAAACATTTCTGGACGTTTTTCAATGGCAAAAATCAATGAATATTGTAAATGCACAAACAGTAATATCTCCACATTGCAAGGTGCAATTCTGAAATTTTTTGCTTTTTCCTGCTAATCCTAGCATGATAAAGAAGATTCAAAGAGAGTGAGATGCCAGCTCCTTTCATTCAGTCAGTAGCTTCAAACATTTCTGGACGTTTTTCAATGGCAAAAATCAATGAATATTGTAAATGCACAAACAGTAATATCTCCACATTGCACGGTGCAATTCTGAAATTTTTAGCTTTTTCCTGTTAATCCTAGCATGATAAAGAAGATTCAAAGAGAGTGAGATGCCAGCTCCTTTCATTCAGTCAGTAGCTTCAAACATTTCTGGTATATGAAAAACATGTTTTTCAATGGCAAAAATCAATGAATATTGTAAATGCACAAACAGTAATATCTCCACATTGCAAGGTGCAATTCTGAAATTTTTAGCTTTTTCCTGTTAATCCTAGCATGATAAAGAAGATTCAAAGAGAGTGAGATGCCAGCTCCTTTCATTCAGTCAGTAGCTTCAAACATTTCTGGACGTTTTTCAATGGCAAAAATCAATGAATATTGTAAATGCACAAACAGTAATATCTCCACATTGCAAGGTGCAATTCTGAAATTTTTAGCTTTTTCCTGTTAATCCTAGCATGATAAAGAAGATTCAAAGAGAGTGAGATGCCAGCTCCTTTCATTCAGTCAGTAGCTTCAAACATTTCTGGTATATGAAAAACATGTTTTTCAATGGCAAAAATCAATGAATATTGTAAATGCACAAACAGTAATATCTCCACATTGCAAGGTGCAATTCTGAAATTTTTAGCTTTTTCCTGTTAATCCTAGCATGATAAAGAAGATTCAAAGAGAGTGAGATGCCAGCTCCTTTCATTCAGTCAGTAGCTTCAAACATTTCTGGACGTTTTTCAATGGCAAAAATCAATGAATATTGTAAATGCACAAACAGTAATATCTCCACATTGCACGGTGCAATTCTGAAATTTTTAGCTTTTTCCTGTTAATCCTAGCATGATAAAGAAGATTCAAAGAGAGTGAGATGCCAGCTCCTTTCATTCAGTCAGTAGCTTCAAACATTTCTGGTATATGAAAAACATGTTTTTCAATGGCAAAAATCAATGAATATTGTAAATGCACAAACAGTAATATCTCCACATGGCAAGGTGCAATTCTGAAATTTTTTGCTTTTTCCTGTTAATCCTAGCATGATAAAGAAGATTCAAAGAGAGTGAGATGCCAGCTCCTTTCATTCAGTCAGTAGCTTCAAACATTTCTGGTATATGAAAAACATGTTTTTCAATGGCAAAAATCAATGAATATTGTAAATGCACAAACAGTAATATCTCCACATTGCACGGTGCAATTCTGAAATTTTTTGCTTTTTCCTGTTAATCCTAGCATGATAAAGAACATTCAAAGAGAGTGAGATGCCAGCTCCTTTCATTCAGTCAGTAGCTTCAAACATTTCTTGATGTTTTTCAATGGCAAAAATCAATGAATATTGTAAATGCACAAACAGTAATATCTCCACATTGCAAGGTGCAATTCTGAAATTTTTAGCTTTTTCCTGTTAATCCTAGCATGATAAAGAAGATTCAAAGAGAGTGAGATGCCAGCTCCTTTCATTCAGTCAGTAGCTTCAAACATTTCTGGTATATGAAAAACATGTTTTTCAATGGCAAAAATCAATGAATATTGTAAATGCACAAACAGTAATATCTCCACATTGCAAGGTGCAATTCTGAAATTTTTTGCTTTTTCCTGCTAATCCTAGCATGATAAAGAAGATTCAAAGAGAGTGAGATGCCAGCTCCTTTCATTCAGTCAGTAGCTTCAAACATTTCTGGTATATGAAAAACATGTTTTTCAATGGCAAAAATCAATGAATATTGTAAATGCACAAACAGTAATATCTCCACATTGCACGGTGCAATTCTGAAATTTTTTGCTTTTTCCTGCTAATCCTAGCATGATAAAGAAGATTCAAAGAGAGTGAGATGCCAGCTCCTTTCATTCAGTCAGTAGCTTCAAACATTTCTGGACGTTTTTCAATGGCAAAAATCAATGAATATTGTAAATGCACAAACAGTAATATCTCCACATTGCAAGGTGCAATTCTGAAATTTTTTGCTTTTTCCTGCTAATCCTAGCATGATAAAGAAGATTCAAAGAGAGTGAGATGCCAGCTCCTTTCATTCAGTCAGTAGCTTCAAACATTTCTGGTATATGAAAAACATGTTTTTCAATGGCAAAAATCAATGAATATTGTAAATGCACAAACAGTAATATCTCCACATTGCAAGGTGCAATTCTGACATTTTTAGCTTTTTCCTGTTAATCCTAGCATGATAAAGAAGATTCAAAGAGAGTGAGATGCCAGCTCCTTTCATTCAGTCAGTAGCTTCAAACATTTCTGGTATATGAAAAACATGTTTTTCAATGGCAAAAATCAATGAATATTGTAAATGCACAAACAGTAATATCTCCACATTGCACGGTGCAATTCTGAAATTTTTTGCTTTTTCCTGTTAATCCTAGCATGATAAAGAAGATTCAAAGAGAGTGAGATGCCAGCTCCTTTCATTCAGTCAGTAGCTTCAAACATTTCTGGTATATGAAAAACATGTTTTTCAATGGCAAAAATCAATGAATATTGTAAATGCACAAACAGTAATATCTCCACATTGCAAGGTGCAATTCTGAAATTTTTTGCTTTTTCCTGCTAATCCTAGCATGATAAAGAAGATTCATAGAGAGTGAGATGCCAGCTCCTTTCATTCAGTCAGTAGCTTCAAACATTTCTGGTATATGAAAAACATGTTTTTCAATGGCAAAAATCAATGAATATTGTAAATGCACAAACAGTAATATCTCCACATTGCACGGTGCAATTCTGAAATTTTTTGCTTTTTCCTGCTAATCCTAGCATGATAAAGAAGATTCAAAGAGAGTGAGATGCCAGCTCCTTTCATTCAGTCAGTAGCTTCAAACATTTCTGGACGTTTTTCAATGGCAAAAATCAATGAATATTGTAAATGCACAAACAGTAATATCTCCACATTGCACGGTGCAATTCTGAAATTTTTAGCTTTTTCCTGTTAATCCTAGCATGATAAAGAAGATTCAAAGAGAGTGAGATGCCAGCTCCTTTCATTCAGTCAGTAGCTTCAAACATTTCTGGTATATGAAAAACATGTTTTTCAATGGCAAAAATCAATGAATATTGTAAATGCACAAACAGTAATATCTCCACATTGCACGGTGCAATTCTGAAATTTTTAGCTTTTTCCTGTTAATCCTAGCATGATAAAGAAGATTCAAAGAGAGTGAGATGCCAGCTCCTTTCATTCAGTCAGTAGCTTCAAACATTTCTGGTATATGAAAAACATGTTTTTCAATGGCAAAAATCAATGAATATTGTAAATGCACAAACAGTAATATCTCCACATTGCACGGTGCAATTCTGAAATTTTTTGCTTTTTCCTGCTAATCCTAGCATGATAAAGAAGATTCAAAGAGAGTGAGATGCCAGCTCCTTTCATTCAGTCAGTAGCTTCAAACATTTCTGGTATATGAAAAACATGTTTTTCAATGGCAAAAATCAATGAATATTGTAAATGCACAAACAGTAATATCTCCACATTGCACGGTGCAATTCTGAAATTTTTAGCTTTTTCCTGCTAATCCTAGCATGATAAAGAAGATTCAAAGAGAGTGAGATGCCAGCTCCTTTCATTCAGTCAGTAGCTTCAAACATTTCTGGTATATGAAAAACATGTTTTTCAATGGCAAAAATCAATGAATATTGTAAATGCACAAACAGTAATATCTCCACATTGCACGGTGCAATTCTGAAATTTTTAGCTTTTTCCTGTTAATCCTAGCATGATAAAGAAGATTCAAAGAGAGTGAGATGCCAGCTCCTTTCATTCAGTCAGTAGCTTCAAACATTTCTGGTATATGAAAAACATGTTTTTCAATGGCAAAAATCAATGAATATTGTAAATGCACAAACAGTAATATCTCCACATTGCACGGTGCAATTCTGAAATTTTTTGCTTTTTCCTGCTAATCCTAGCATGATAAAGAAGATTCAAAGAGAGTGAGATGCCAGCTCCTTTCATTCAGTCAGTAGCTTCAAACATTTCTGGACGTTTTTCAATGGCAAAAATCAATGAATATTGTAAATGCACAAACAGTAATATCTCCACATTGCACGGTGCAATTCTGAAATTTTTTGCTTTTTCCTGCTAATCCTAGCATGATAAAGAAGATTCAAAGAGAGTGAGATGCCAGCTCCTTTCATTCAGTCAGTAGCTTCAAACATTTCTGGTATATGAAAAACATGTTTTTCAATGGCAAAAATCAATGAATATTGTAAATGCACAAACAGTAATATCTCCACATTGCACGGTGCAATTCTGAAATTTTTAGCTTTTTCCTGTTAATCCTAGCATGATAAAGAAGATTCAAAGAGAGTGAGATGCCAGCTCCTTTCATTCAGTCAGTAGCTTCAAACATTTCTGGTATATGAAAAACATGTTTTTCAATGGCAAAAATCAATGAATATTGTAAATGCACAAACAGTAATATCTCCACATTGCAAGGTGCAATTCTGAAATTTTTAGCTTTTTCCTGTTAATCCTAGCATGATAAAGAAGATTCAAAGAGAGTGAGATGCCAGCTCCTTTCATTCAGTCAGTAGCTTCAAACATTTCTGGACGTTTTTCAATGGCAAAAATCAATGAATATTGTAAATGCACAAACAGTAATATCTCCACATTGCACGGTGCAATTCTGAAATTTTTTGCTTTTTCCTGCTAATCCTAGCATGATAAAGAAGATTCAAAGAGAGTGAGATGCCAGCTCCTTTCATTCAGTCAGTAGCTTCAAACATTTCTGGTATATGAAAAACATGTTTTTCAATGGCAAAAATCAATGAATATTGTAAATGCACAAACAGTAATATCTCCACATTGCAAGGTGCAATTCTGAAATTTTTAGCTTTTTCCTGTTAATCCTAGCATGATAAAGAAGATTCAAAGAGAGTGAGATGCCAGCTCCTTTCATTCAGTCAGTAGCTTCAAACATTTCTGGACGTTTTTCAATGGCAAAAATCAATGAATATTGTAAATGCACAAACAGTAATATCTCCACATTGCACGGTGCAATTCTGAAATTTTTTGCTTTTTCCTGCTAATCCTAGCATGATAAAGAAGATTCAAAGAGAGTGAGATGCCAGCTCCTTTCATTCAGTCAGTAGCTTCAAACATTTCTGGACGTTTTTCAATGGCAAAAATCAATGAATATTGTAAATGCACAAACAGTAATATCTCCACATTGCAAGGTGCAATTCTGAAATTTTTTGCTTTTTCCTGCTAATCCTAGCATGATAAAGAAGATTCAAAGAGAGTGAGATGCCAGCTCCTTTCATTCAGTCAGTAGCTTCAAACATTTCTGGACGTTTTTCAATGGCAAAAATCAATGAATATTGTAAATGCACAAACAGTAATATCTCCACATTGCACGGTGCAATTCTGAAATTTTTAGCTTTTTCCTGTTAATCCTAGCATGATAAAGAAGATTCAAAGAGAGTGAGATGCCAGCTCCTTTCATTCAGTCAGTAGCTTCAAACATTTCTGGACGTTTTTCAATGGCAAAAATCAATGAATATTGTAAATGCACAAACAGTAATATCTCCACATTGCACGGTGCAATTCTGAAATTTTTTGCTTTTTCCTGCTAATCCTAGCATGATAAAGAAGATTCAAAGAGAGTGAGATGCCAGCTCCTTTCATTCAGTCAGTAGCTTCAAACATTTCTGGACGTTTTTCAATGGCAAAAATCAATGAATATTGTAAATGCACAAACAGTAATATCTCCACATTGCAAGGTGCAATTCTGAAATTTTTTGCTTTTTCCTGCTAATCCTAGCATGATAAAGAAGATTCAAAGAGAGTGAGATGCCAGCTCCTTTCATTCAGTCAGTAGCTTCAAACATTTCTGGACGTTTTTCAATGGCAAAAATCAATGAATATTGTAAATGCACAAACAGTAATATCTCCACATTGCACGGTGCAATTCTGAAATTTTTAGCTTTTTCCTGTTAATCCTAGCATGATAAAGAAGATTCAAAGAGAGTGAGATGCCAGCTCCTTTCATTCAGTCAGTAGCTTCAAACATTTCTGGTATATGAAAAACATGTTTTTCAATGGCAAAAATCAATGAATATTGTAAATGCACAAACAGTAATATCTCCACATTGCAAGGTGCAATTCTGAAATTTTTAGCTTTTTCCTGTTAATCCTAGCATGATAAAGAAGATTCAAAGAGAGTGAGATGCCAGCTCCTTTCATTCAGTCAGTAGCTTCAAACATTTCTGGTATATGAAAAACATGTTTTTCAATGGCAAAAATCAATGAATATTGTAAATGCACAAACAGTAATATCTCCACATTGCAAGGTGCAATTCTGAAATTTTTAGCTTTTTCCTGTTAATCCTAGCATGATAAAGAAGATTCAAAGAGAGTGAGATGCCAGCTCCTTTCATTCAGTCAGTAGCTTCAAACATTTCTGGACGTTTTTCAATGGCAAAAATCAATGAATATTGTAAATGCACAAACAGTAATATCTCCACATTGCACGGTGCAATTCTGAAATTTTTAGCTTTTTCCTGTTAATCCTAGCATGATAAAGAAGATTCAAAGAGAGTGAGATGCCAGCTCCTTTCATTCAGTCAGTAGCTTCAAACATTTCTGGTATATGAAAAACATGTTTTTCAATGGCAAAAATCAATGAATATTGTAAATGCACAAACAGTAATATCTCCACATTGCAAGGTGCAATTCTGAAATTTTTTGCTTTTTCCTGTTAATCCTAGCATGATAAAGAAGATTCAAAGAGAGTGAGATGCCAGCTCCTTTCATTCAGTCAGTAGCTTCAAACATTTCTGGTATATGAAAAACATGTTTTTCAATGGCAAAAATCAATGAATATTGTAAATGCACAAACAGTAATATCTCCACATTGCACGGTGCAATTCTGAAATTTTTTGCTTTTTCCTGTTAATCCTAGCATGATAAAGAAGATTCAAAGAGAGTGAGATGCCAGCTCCTTTCATTCAGTCAGTAGCTTCAAACATTTCTGGACGTTTTTCAATGGCAAAAATCAATGAATATTGTAAATGCACAAACAGTAATATCTCCACATTGCAAGGTGCAATTCTGAAATTTTTAGCTTTTTCCTGTTAATCCTAGCATGATAAAGAAGATTCAAAGAGAGTGAGATGCCAGCTCCTTTCATTCAGTCAGTAGCTTCAAACATTTCTGGTATATGAAAAACATGTTTTTCAATGGCAAAAATCAATGAATATTGTAAATGCACAAACAGTAATATCTCCACATTGCAAGGTGCAATTCTGAAATTTTTTGCTTTTTCCTGCTAATCCTAGCATGATAAAGAAGATTCAAAGAGAGTGAGATGCCAGCTCCTTTCATTCAGTCAGTAGCTTCAAACATTTCTGGTATATGAAAAACATGTTTTTCAATGGCAAAAATCAATGAATATTGTAAATGCACAAACAGTAATATCTCCACATTGCACGGTGCAATTCTGAAATTTTTTGCTTTTTCCTGCTAATCCTAGCATGATAAAGAAGATTCAAAGAGAGTGAGATGCCAGCTCCTTTCATTCAGTCAGTAGCTTCAAACATTTCTGGACGTTTTTCAATGGCAAAAATCAATGAATATTGTAAATG
Source organism: Phyllobates terribilis (assembly GCF_046119375.1). Taxonomy (NCBI): domain Eukaryota; kingdom Metazoa; phylum Chordata; class Amphibia; order Anura; family Dendrobatidae; genus Phyllobates; species Phyllobates terribilis. The sequence continues at coordinate 21,888 of NW_027365946.1, forward strand.
CACAAACAGTAATATCTCCACATTGCAAGGTGCAATTCTGAAATTTTTTGCTTTTTCCTGCTAATCCTAGCATGATAAAGAAGATTCAAAGAGAGTGAGATGCCAGCTCCTTTCATTCAGTCAGTAGCTTCAAACATTTCTGGTATATGAAAAACATGTTTTTCAATGGCAAAAATCAATGAATATTGTAAATGCACAAACAGTAATATCTCCACATTGCAAGGTGCAATTCTGAAATTTTTAGCTTTTTCCTGTTAATCCTAGCATGATAAAGAAGATTCAAAGAGAGTGAGATGCCAGCTCCTTTCATTCAGTCAGTAGCTTCAAACATTTCTGGTATATGAAAAACATGTTTTTCAATGGCAAAAATCAATGAATATTGTAAATGCACAAACAGTAATATCTCCACATTGCACGGTGCAATTCTGAAATTTTTTGCTTTTTCCTGTTAATCCTAGCATGATAAAGAAGATTCAAAGAGAGTGAGATGCCAGCTCCTTTCATTCAGTCAGTAGCTTCAAACATTTCTGGTATATGAAAAACATGTTTTTCAATGGCAAAAATCAATGAATATTGTAAATGCACAAACAGTAATATCTCCACATTGCACGGTGCAATTCTGAAATTTTTAGCTTTTTCCTGCTAATCCTAGCATGATAAAGAAGATTCAAAGAGAGTGAGATGCCAGCTCCTTTCATTCAGTCAGTAGCTTCAAACATTTCTGGTATATGAAAAACATGTTTTTCAATGGCAAAAATCAATGAATATTGTAAATGCACAAACAGTAATATCTCCACATTGCAAGGTGCAATTCTGAAATTTTTTGCTTTTTCCTGCTAATCCTAGCATGATAAAGAAGATTCATAGAGAGTGAGATGCCAGCTCCTTTCATTCAGTCAGTAGCTTCAAACATTTCTGGTATATGAAAAACATGTTTTTCAATGGCAAAAATCAATGAATATTGTAAATGCACAAACAGTAATATCTCCACATTGCACGGTGCAATTCTGAAATTTTTTGCTTTTTCCTGCTAATCCTAGCATGATAAAGAAGATTCAAAGAGAGTGAGATGCCAGCTCCTTTCATTCAGTCAGTAGCTTCAAACATTTCTGGACGTTTTTCAATGGCAAAAATCAATGAATATTGTAAATGCACAAACAGTAATATCTCCACATTGCAAGGTGCAATTCTGAAATTTTTTGCTTTTTCCTGCTAATCCTAGCATGATAAAGAAGATTTCAAGAGAGTGAGATGCCAGCTCCTTTCATTCAGTCAGTAGCTTCAAACATTTCTGGTATATGAAAAACATGTTTTTCAATGGCAAAAATCAATGAATATTGTAAATGCACAAACAGTAATATCTCCACATTGCACGGTGCAATTCTGAAATTTTTAGCTTTTTCCTGCTAATCCTAGCATGATAAAGAAGATTCAAAGAGAGTGAGATGCCAGCTCCTTTCATTCAGTCAGTAGCTTCAAACATTTCTGGTATATGAAAAACATGTTTTTCAATGGCAAAAATCAATGAATATTGTAAATGCACAAACAGTAATATCTCCACATTGCAAGGTGCAATTCTGAAATTTTTTGCTTTTTCCTGCTAATCCTAGCATGATAAAGAAGATTCATAGAGAGTGAGATGCCAGCTCCTTTCATTCAGTCAGTAGCTTCAAACATTTCTGGTATATGAAAAACATGTTTTTCAATGGCAAAAATCAATGAATATTGTAAATGCACAAACAGTAATATCTCCACATTGCACGGTGCAATTCTGAAATTTTTTGCTTTTTCCTGCTAATCCTAGCATGATAAAGAAGATTCAAAGAGAGTGAGATGCCAGCTCCTTTCATTCAGTCAGTAGCTTCAAACATTTCTGGACGTTTTTCAATGGCAAAAATCAATGAATATTGTAAATGCACAAACAGTAATATCTCCACATTGCAAGGTGCAATTCTGAAATTTTTTGCTTTTTCCTGCTAATCCTAGCATGATAAAGAAGATTTCAAGAGAGTGAGATGCCAGCTCCTTTCATTCAGTCAGTAGCTTCAAACATTTCTGGTATATGAAAAACATGTTTTTCAATGGCAAAAATCAATGAATATTGTAAATGCACAAACAGTAATATCTCCACATTGCACGGTGCAATTCTGAAATTTTTTGCTTTTTCCTGCTAATCCTAGCATGATAAAGAAGATTCAAAGAGAGTGAGATGCCAGCTCCTTTCATTCAGTCAGTAGCTTCAAACATTTCTGGTATATGAAAAACATGTTTTTCAATGGCAAAAATCAATGAATATTGTAAATGCACAAACAGTAATATCTCCACATTGCACGGTGCAATTCTGAAATTTTTAGCTTTTTCCTGTTAATCCTAGCATGATAAAGAAGATTCAAAGAGAGTGAGATGCCAGCTCCTTTCATTCAGTCAGTAGCTTCAAACATTTCTGGTATATGAAAAACATGTTTTTCAATGGCAAAAATCAATGAATATTGTAAATGCACAAACAGTAATATCTCCACATTGCAAGGTGCAATTCTGAAATTTTTAGCTTTTTCCTGTTAATCCTAGCATGATAAAGAAGATTCAAAGAGAGTGAGATGCCAGCTCCTTTCATTCAGTCAGTAGCTTCAAACATTTCTGGTATATGAAAAACATGTTTTTCAATGGCAAAAATCAATGAATATTGTAAATGCACAAACAGTAATATCTCCACATTGCACGGTGCAATTCTGAAATTTTTTGCTTTTTCCTGCTAATCCTAGCATGATAAAGAAGATTCAAAGAGAGTGAGATGCCAGCTCCTTTCATTCAGTCAGTAGCTTCAAACATTTCTGGACGTTTTTCAATGGCAAAAATCAATGAATATTGTAAATGCACAAACAGTAATATCTCCACATTGCAAGGTGCAATTCTGAAATTTTTTGCTTTTTCCTGCTAATCCTAGCATGATAAAGAAGATTCAAAGAGAGTGAGATGCCAGCTCCTTTCATTCAGTCAGTAGCTTCAAACATTTCTGGTATATGAAAAACATGTTTTTCAATGGCAAAAATCAATGAATATTGTAAATGCACAAACAGTAATATCTCCACATTGCACGGTGCAATTCTGAAATTTTTTGCTTTTTCCTGCTAATCCTAGCATGATAAAGAAGATTCAAAGAGAGTGAGATGCCAGCTCCTTTCATTCAGTCAGTAGCTTCAAACATTTCTGGTATATGAAAAACATGTTTTTCAATGGCAAAAATCAATGAATATTGTAAATGCACAAACAGTAATATCTCCACATTGCACGGTGCAATTCTGAAATTTTTTGCTTTTTCCTGCTAATCCTAGCATGATAAAGAAGATTCAAAGAGAGTGAGATGCCAGCTCCTTTCATTCAGTCAGTAGCTTCAAACATTTCTGGTATATGAAAAACATGTTTTTCAATGGCAAAAATCAATGAATATTGTAAATGCACAAACAGTAATATCTCCACATTGCACGGTGCAATTCTGAAATTTTTTGCTTTTTCCTGTTAATCCTAGCATGATAAAGAAGATTCAAAGAGAGTGAGATGCCAGCTCCTTTCATTCAGTCAGTAGCTTCAAACATTTCTGGTATATGAAAAACATGTTTTTCAATGGCAAAAATCAATGAATATTGTAAATGCACAAACAGTAATATCTCCACATTGCAAGGTGCAATTCTGAAATTTTTAGCTTTTTCCTGTTAATCCTAGCATGATAAAGAAGATTCAAAGAGAGTGAGATGCCAGCTCCTTTCATTCAGTCAGTAGCTTCAAACATTTCTGGTATATGAAAAACATGTTTTTCAATGGCAAAAATCAATGAATATTGTAAATGCACAAACAGTAATATCTCCACATTGCACGGTGCAATTCTGAAATTTTTTGCTTTTTCCTGCTAATCCTAGCATGATAAAGAAGATTCAAAGAGAGTGAGATGCCAGCTCCTTTCATTCAGTCAGTAGCTTCAAACATTTCTGGTATATGAAAAACATGTTTTTCAATGGCAAAAATCAATGAATATTGTAAATGCACAAACAGTAATATCTCCACATTGCACGGTGCAATTCTGAAATTTTTTGCTTTTTCCTGCTAATCCTAGCATGATAAAGAAGATTCAAAGAGAGTGAGATGCCAGCTCCTTTCATTCAGTCAGTAGCTTCAAACATTTCTGGTATATGAAAAACATGTTTTTCAATGGCAAAAATCAATGAATATTGTAAATGCACAAACAGTAATATCTCCACATTGCAAGGTGCAATTCTGAAATTTTTAGCTTTTTCCTGTTAATCCTAGCATGATAAAGAAGATTCAAAGAGAGTGAGATGCCAGCTCCTTTCATTCAGTCAGTAGCTTCAAACATTTCTGGACGTTTTTCAATGGCAAAAATCAATGAATATTGTAAATGCACAAACAGTAATATCTCCACATTGCAAGGTGCAATTCTGAAATTTTTTGCTTTTTCCTGCTAATCCTAGCATGATAAAGAAGATTCAAAGAGAGTGAGATGCCAGCTCCTTTCATTCAGTCAGTAGCTTCAAACATTTCTGGTATATGAAAAACATGTTTTTCAATGGCAAAAATCAATGAATATTGTAAATGCACAAACAGTAATATCTCCACATTGCACGGTGCAATTCTGAAATTTTTTGCTTTTTCCTGCTAATCCTAGCATGATAAAGAAGATTCAAAGAGAGTGAGATGCCAGCTCCTTTCATTCAGTCAGTAGCTTCAAACATTTCTGGTATATGAAAAACATGTTTTTCAATGGCAAAAATCAATGAATATTGTAAATGCACAAACAGTAATATCTCCACATTGCACGGTGCAATTCTGAAATTTTTAGCTTTTTCCTGCTAATACTAGCATGATAAAGAAGATTCAAAGAGAGTGAGATGCCAGCTCCTTTCATTCAGTCAGTAGCTTCAAACATTTCTGGTATATGAAAAACATGTTTTTCAATGGCAAAAATCAATGAATATTGTAAATGCACAAACAGTAATATCTCCACATTGCACGGTGCAATTCTGAAATTTTTTGCTTTTTCCTGTTAATCCTAGCATGATAAAGAAGATTCAAAGAGAGTGAGATGCCAGCTCCTTTCATTCAGTCAGTAGCTTCAAACATTTCTGGTATATGAAAAACATGTTTTTCAATGGCAAAAATCAATGAATATTGTAAATGCACAAACAGTAATATCTCCACATTGCAAGGTGCAATTCTGAAATTTTTAGCTTTTTCCTGTTAATCCTAGCATGATAAAGAAGATTCAAAGAGAGTGAGATGCCAGCTCCTTTCATTCAGTCAGTAGCTTCAAACATTTCTGGTATATGAAAAACATGTTTTTCAATGGCAAAAATCAATGAATATTGTAAATGCACAAACAGTAATATCTCCACATTGCACGGTGCAATTCTGAAATTTTTTGCTTTTTCCTGCTAATCCTAGCATGATAAAGAAGATTCAAAGAGAGTGAGATGCCAGCTCCTTTCATTCAGTCAGTAGCTTCAAACATTTCTGGTATATGAAAAACATGTTTTTCAATGGCAAAAATCAATGAATATTGTAAATGCACAAACAGTAATATCTCCACATTGCACGGTGCAATTCTGAAATTTTTAGCTTTTTCCTGCTAATCCTAGCATGATAAAGAAGATTCAAAGAGAGTGAGATGCCAGCTCCTTTCATTCAGTCAGTAGCTTCAAACATTTCTGGACGTTTTTCAATGGCAAAAATCAATGAATATTGTAAATGCACAAACAGTAATATCTCCACATTGCAAGGTGCAATTCTGAAATTTTTAGCTTTTTCCTGCTAATCCTAGCATGATAAAGAAGATTCAAAGAGAGTGAGATGCCAGCTCCTTTCATTCAGTCAGTAGCTTCAAACATTTCTGGTATATGAAAAACATGTTTTTCAATGGCAAAAATCAATGAATATTGTAAATGCACAAACAGTAATATCTCCACATTGCAAGGTGCAATTCTGAAATTTTTTGCTTTTTCCTGCTAATCCTAGCATGATAAAGAAGATTCAAAGAGAGTGAGATGCCAGCTCCTTTCATTCAGTCAGTAGCTTCAAACATTTCTGGTATATGAAAAACATGTTTTTCAATGGCAAAAATCAATGAATATTGTAAATGCACAAACAGTAATATCTCCACATTGCACGGTGCAATTCTGAAATTTTTTGCTTTTTCCTGCTAATCCTAGCATGATAAAGAAGATTCAAAGAGAGTGAGATGCCAGCTCCTTTCATTCAGTCAGTAGCTTCAAACATTTCTGGACGTTTTTCAATGGCAAAAATCAATGAATATTGTAAATGCACAAACAGTAATATCTCCACATTGCACGGTGCAATTCTGAAATTTTTTGCTTTTTCCTGTTAATCCTAGCATGATAAAGAAGATTCAAAGAGAGTGAGATGCCAGCTCCTTTCATTCAGTCAGTAGCTTCAAACATTTCTGGTATATGAAAAACATGTTTTTCAATGGCAAAAATCAATGAATATTGTAAATGCACAAACAGTAATATCTCCACATTGCACGGTGCAATTCTGAAATTTTTAGCTTTTTCCTGTTAATCCTAGCATGATAAAGAAGATTCAAAGAGAGTGAGATGCCAGCTCCTTTCATTCAGTCAGTAGCTTCAAACATTTCTGGTATATGAAAAACATGTTTTTCAATGGCAAAAATCAATGAATATTGTAAATGCACAAACAGTAATATCTCCACATTGCACGGTGCAATTCTGAAATTTTTAGCTTTTTCCTGTTAATCCTAGCATGATAAAGAAGATTCAAAGAGAGTGAGATGCCAGCTCCTTTCATTCAGTCAGTAGCTTCAAACATTTCTGGTATATGAAAAACATGTTTTTCAATGGCAAAAATCAATGAATATTGTAAATGCACAAACAGTAATATCTCCACATTGCACGGTGCAATTCTGAAATTTTTTGCTTTTTCCTGCTAATCCTATCATGATAAAGAAGATTCAAAGAGAGTGAGATGCCAGCTCCTTTCATTCAGTCAGTAGCTTCAAACATTTCTGGTATATGAAAAACATGTTTTTCAATGGCAAAAATCAATGAATATTGTAAATGCACAAACAGTAATATCTCCACATTGCAAGGTGCAATTCTGAAATTTTTTGCTTTTTCCTGCTAATCCTAGCATGATAAAGAAGATTCAAAGAGAGTGAGATGCCAGCTCCTTTCATTCAGTCAGTAGCTTCAAACATTTCTGGTATATGAAAAACATGTTTTTCAATGGCAAAAATCAATGAATATTGTAAATGCACAAACAGTAATATCTCCACATTGCAAGGTGCAATTCGGAAATTTTTAGCTTTTTCCTGTTAATCCTAGCATGATAAAGAAGATTCAAAGAGAGTGAGATGCCAGCTCCTTTCATTCAGTCAGTAGCTTCAAACATTTCTGGACGTTTTTCAATGGCAAAAATCAATGAATATTGTAAATGCACAAACAGTAATATCTCCACATTGCACGGTGCAATTCTGAAATTTTTAGCTTTTTCCTGTTAATCCTAGCATGATAAAGAAGATTCAAAGAGAGTGAGATGCCAGCTCCTTTCATTCAGTCAGTAGCTTCAAACATTTCTGGACGTTTTTCAATGGCAAAAATCAATGAATATTGTAAATGCACAAACAGTAATATCTCCACATTGCACGGTGCAATTCTGAAATTTTTTGCTTTTTCCTGCTAATCCTAGCATGATAAAGAAGATTCAAAGAGAGTGAGATGCCAGCTGCTTTCATTCAGTCAGTAGCTTCAAACATTTCTGGTATATGAAAAACATGTTTTTCAATGGCAAAAATCAATGAATATTGTAAATGCACAAACAGTAATATCTCCACATTGCAAGGTGCAATTCTGAAATTTTTTGCTTTTTCCTGCTAATCCTAGCATGATAAAGAAGATTCAAAGAGAGTGAGATGCCAGCTCCTTTCATTCAGTCAGTAGCTTCAAACATTTCTGGTATATGAAAAACATGTTTTTCAATGGCAAAAATCAATGAATATTGTAAATGCACAAACAGTAATATATCCACATTGCACGGTGCAATTCTGAAATTTTTTGCTTTTTCCTGCTAATCCTAGCATGATAAAGAAGATTCAAAGAGAGTGAGATGCCAGCTCCTTTCATTCAGTCAGTAGCTTCAAACATTTCTGGACGTTTTTCAATGGCAAAAATCAATGAATATTGTAAATGCACAAACAGTAATATCTCCACATTGCAAGGTGCAATTCTGAAATTTTTTGCTTTTTCCTGCTAATCCTAGCATGATAAAGAAGATTCAAAGAGAGTGAGATGCCAGCTCCTTTCATTCAGTCAGTAGCTTCAAACATTTCTGGTATATGAAAAACATGTTTTTCAATGGCAAAAATCAATGAATATTGTAAATGCACAAACAGTAATATCTCCACATTGCACGGTGCAATTCTGAAATTTTTTGCTTTTTCCTGCTAATCCTAGCATGATAAAGAAGATTCAAAGAGAGTGAGATGCCAGCTCCTTTCATTCAGTCAGTAGCTTCAAACATTTCTGGTATATGAAAAACATGTTTTTCAATGGCAAAAATCAATGAATATTGTAAATGCACAAACAGTAATATCTCCACATTGCACGGTGCAATTCTGAAATTTTTTGCTTTTTCTTGTTAATCCTAGCATGATAAAGAAGATTCAAAGAGAGTGAGATGCCAGCTCCTTTCATTCAGTCAGTAGCTTCAAACATTTCTGGTATATGAAAAACATGTTTTTCAATGGCAAAAATCAATGAATATTGTAAATGCACAAACAGTAATATCTCCACATTGCACGGTGCAATTCTGAAATTTTTTGCTTTTTCCTGCTAATCCTAGCATGATAAAGAAGATTCAAAGAGAGTGAGATGCCAGCTCCTTTCATTCAGTCAGTAGCTTCAAACATTTCTGGTATATGAAAAACATGTTTTTCAATGGCAAAAATCAATGAATATTGTAAATGCACAAACAGTAATATCTCCACATTGCAAGGTGCAATTCTGAAATTTTTAGCTTTTTCCTGTTAATCCTAGCATGATAAAGAAGATTCAAAGAGAGTGAGATGCCAGCTCCTTTCATTCAGTCAGTAGCTTCAAACATTTCTGGACGTTTTTCAATGGCAAAAATCAATGAATATTGTAAATGCACAAACAGTAATATCTCCACATTGCAAGGTGCAATTCTGAAATTTTTAGCTTTTTCCTGTTAATCCTAGCATGATAAAGAAGATTCAAAGAGAGTGAGATGCCAGCTCCTTTCATTCAGTCAGTAGCTTCAAACATTTCTGGTATATGAAAAACATGTTTTTCAATGGCAAAAATCAATGAATATTGTAAATGCACAAACAGTAATATCTCCACATTGCACGGTGCAATTCTGAAATTTTTAGCTTTTTCCTGTTAATCCTAGCATGATAAAGAAGATTCAAAGAGAGTGAGATGCCAGCTCCTTTCATTCAGTCAGTAGCTTCAAACATTTCTGGACGTTTTTCAATGGCAAAAATCAATGAATATTGTAAATGCACAAACAGTAATATCTCCACATTGCACGGTGCAATTCTGAAATTTTTAGCTTTTTCCTGTTAATCCTAGCATGATAAAGAAGATTCAAAGAGAGTGAGATGCCAGCTCCTTTCATTCAGTCAGTAGCTTCAAACATTTCTGGACGTTTTTCAATGGCAAAAATCAATGAATATTGTAAATGCACAAACAGTAATATCTCCACATTGCACGGTGCAATTCTGAAATTTTTTGCTTTTTCCTGCTAATCCTAGCATGATAAAGAAGATTCAAAGAGAGTGAGATGCCAGCTCCTTTCATTCAGTCAGTAGCTTCAAACATTTCTGGTATATGAAAAACATGTTTTTCAATGGCAAAAATCAATGAATATTGTAAATGCACAAACAGTAATATCTCCACATTGCAAGGTGCAATTCTGAAATTTTTTGCTTTTTCCTGCTAATCCTAGCATGATAAAGAAGATTCAAAGAGAGTGAGATGCCAGCTCCTTTCATTCAGTCAGTAGCTTCAAACATTTCTGGTATATGAAAAACATGTTTTTCAATGGCAAAAATCAATGAATATTGTAAATGCACAAACAGTAATATCTCCACATTGCACGGTGCAATTCTGAAATTTTTTGCTTTTTCCTGCTAATCCTAGCATGATAAAGAAGATTCAAAGAGAGTGAGATGCCAGCTCCTTTCATTCAGTCAGTAGCTTCAAACATTTCTGGACGTTTTTCAATGGCAAAAATCAATGAATATTGTAAATGCACAAACAGTAATATCTCCACATTGCACGGTGCAATTCTGAAATTTTTTGCTTTTTCCTGTTAATCCTAGCATGATAAAGAAGATTCAAAGAGAGTGAGATGCCAGCTCCTTTCATTCAGTCAGTAGCTTCAAACATTTCTGGTATATGAAAAACATGTTTTTCAATGGCAAAAATCAATGAATATTGTAAATGCACAAACAGTAATATCTCCACATTGCAAGGTGCAATTCTGAAATTTTTAGCTTTTTCCTGTTAATCCTAGCATGATAAAGAAGATTCAAAGAGAGTGAGATGCCAGCTCCTTTCATTCAGTCAGTAGCTTCAAACATTTCTGGTATATGAAAAACATGTTTTTCAATGGCAAAAATCAATGAATATTGTAAATGCACAAACAGTAATATCTCCACATTGCACGGTGCAATTCTGAAATTTTTTGCTTTTTCCTGCTAATCCTAGCATGATAAAGAAGATTCAAAGAGAGTGAGATGCCAGCTCCTTTCATTCAGTCAGTAGCTTCAAACATTTCTGGTATATGAAAAACATGTTTTTCAATGGCAAAAATCAATGAATATTGTAAATGCACAAACAGTAATATCTCCACATTGCACGGTGCAATTCTGAAATTTTTAGCTTTTTCCTGCTAATCCTAGCATGATAAAGAAGATTCAAAGAGAGTGAGATGCCAGCTCCTTTCATTCAGTCAGTAGCTTCAAACATTTCTGGTATATGAAAAACATGTTTTTCAATGGCAAAAATCAATGAATATTGTAAATGCACAAACAGTAATATCTCCACATTGCACGGTGCAATTCTGAAATTTTTTGCTTTTTCCTGTTAATCCTAGCATGATAAAGAAGATTCAAAGAGAGTGAGATGCCAGCTCCTTTCATTCAGTCAGTAGCTTCAAACATTTCTGGTATATGAAAAACATGTTTTTCAATGGCAAAAATCAATGAATATTGTAAATGCACAAACAGTAATATCTCCACATTGCACGGTGCAATTCTGAAATTTTTAGCTTTTTCCTGTTAATCCTAGCATGATAAAGAAGATTCAAAGAGAGTGAGATGCCAGCTCCTTTCATTCAGTCAGTAGCTTCAAACATTTCTGGACGTTTTTCAATGGCAAAAATCAATGAATATTGTAAATGCACAAACAGTAATATCTCCACATTGCAAGGTGCAATTCTGAAATTTTTTGCTTTTTCCTGCTAATCCTAGCATGATAAAGAAGATTCAAAGAGAGTGAGATGCCAGCTCCTTTCATTCAGTCAGTAGCTTCAAACATTTCTGGTATATGAAAAACATGTTTTTCAATGGCAAAAATCAATGAATATTGTAAATGCACAAACAGTAATATCTCCACATTGCACGGTGCAATTCTGAAATTTTTAGCTTTTTCCTGCTAATCCTAGCATGATAAACAAGATTCAAAGAGAGTGAGATGCCAGCTCCTTTCATTCAGTCAGTAGCTTCAAACATTTCTGGTATATGAAAAACATGTTTTTCAATGGCAAAAATCAATGAATATTGTAAATGCACAAACAGTAATATCTCCACATTGCACGGTGCAATTCTGAAATTTTTTGCTTTTTCCTGTTAATCCTAGCATGATAAAGAAGATTCAAAGAGAGTGAGATGCCAGCTCCTTTCATTCAGTCAGTAGCTTCAAACATTTCTGGTATATGAAAAACATGTTTTTCAATGGCAAAAATCAATGAATATTGTAAATGCACAAACAGTAATATCTCCACATTGCACGGTGCAATTCTGAAATTTTTAGCTTTTTCCTGTTAATCCTAGCATGATAAAGAAGATTCAAAGAGAGTGAGATGCCAGCTCCTTTCATTCAGTCAGTAGCTTCAAACATTTCTGGACGTTTTTCAATGGCAAAAATCAATGAATATTGTAAATGCACAAACAGTAATATCTCCACATTGCAAGGTGCAATTCTGAAATTTTTTGCTTTTTCCTGCTAATCCTAGCATGATAAAGAAGATTCAAAGAGAGTGAGATGCCAGCTCCTTTCATTCAGTCAGTAGCTTCAAACATTTCTGGTATATGAAAAACATGTTTTTCAATGGCAAAAATCAATGAATATTGTAAATGCACAAACAGTAATATCTCCACATTGCACGGTGCAATTCTGAAATTTTTAGCTTTTTCCTGTTAATCCTAGCATGATAAAGAAGATTCAAAGAGAGTGAGATGCCAGCTCCTTTCATTCAGTCAGTAGCTTCAAAATTTCTGGTATATGAAAAACATGTTTTTCAATGGCAAAAATCAATGAATATTGTAAATGCACAAACAGTAATATCTCCACATTGCACGGTGCAATTCTGAAATTTTTTGCTTTTTCCTGCTAATCCTAGCATGATAAAGAAGATTCAAAGAGAGTGAGATGCCAGCTCCTTTCATTCAGTCAGTAGCTTCAAACATTTCTGGTATATGAAAAACATGTTTTTCAATGGCAAAAATCAATGAATATTGTAAATGCACAAACAGTAATATCTCCACATTGCACGGTGCAATTCTGAAATTTTTAGCTTTTTCCTGCTAATCCTAGCATGATAAAGAAGATTCAAAGAGAGTGAGATGCCAGCTCCTTTCATTCAGTCAGTAGCTTCAAACATTTCTGGTATATGAAAAACATGTTTTTCAATGGCAAAAATCAATGAATATTGTAAATGCACAAACAGTAATATCTCCACATTGCACGGTGCAATTCTGAAATTTTTAGCTTTTTCCTGTTAATCCTAGCATGATAAAGAAGATTCAAAGAGAGTGAGATGCCAGCTCCTTTCATTCAGTCAGTAGCTTCAAACATTTCTGGTATATGAAAAACATGTTTTTCAATGGCAAAAATCAATGAATATTGTAAATGCACAAACAGTAATATCTCCACATTGCAAGGTGCAATTCTGAAATTTTTAGCTTTTTCCTGCTAATCCTCGCATGATAAAGAAGATTCAAAGAGAGTGAGATGCCAGCTCCTTTCATTCAGTCAGTAGCTTCAAACATTTCTGGTATATGAAAAACATGTTTTTCAATGGCAAAAATCAATGAATATTGTAAATGCACAAACAGTAATATCTCCACATTGCACGGTGCAATTCTGAAATTTTTTGCTTTTTCCTGCTAATCCTAGCATGATAAAGAAGATTCAAAGAGAGTGAGATGCCAGCTCCTTTCATTCAGTCAGTAGCTTCAAACATTTCTGGACGTTTTTCAATGGCAAAAATCAATGAATATTGTAAATGCACAAACAGTAATATCTCCACATTGCACGGTGCAATTCTGAAATTTTTTGCTTTTTCCTGCTAATCCTAGCATGATAAAGAAGATTCAAAGAGAGTGAGATGCCAGCTCCTTTCATTCAGTCAGTAGCTTCAAACATTTCTGGTATATGAAAAACATGTTTTTCAATGGCAAAAATCAATGAATATTGTAAATGCACAAACAGTAATATCTCCACATTGCACGGTGCAATTCTGAAATTTTTTGCTTTTTCCTGCTAATCCTAGCATGATAATGAAGATTCAAAGAGAGTGAGATGCCAGCTCCTTTCATTCAGTCAGTAGCTTCAAACATTTCTGGTATATGAAAAACATGTTTTTCAATGGCAAAAATCAATGAATATTGTAAATGCACAAACAGTAATATCTCCACATTGCACGGTGCAATTCTGAAATTTTTAGCTTTTTCCTGTTAATCCTAGCATGATAAAGAAGATTCAAAGAGAGTGAGATGCCAGCTCCTTTCATTCAGTCAGTAGCTTCAAACATTTCTGGTATATGAAAAACATGTTTTTCAATGGCAAAAATCAATGAATATTGTAAATGCACAAACAGTAATATCTCCACATTGCAAGGTGCAATTCTGAAATTTTTTGCTTTTTCCTGCTAATCCTAGCATGATAAAGAAGATTCAAAGAGAGTGAGATGCCAGCTCCTTTCATTCAGTCAGTAGCTTCAAACATTTCTGGTATATGAAAAACATGTTTTTCAATGGCAAAAATCAATGAATATTGTAAATGCACAAACAGTAATATCTCCACATTGCAAGGTGCAATTCTGAAATTTTTTGCTTTTTCCTGCTAATCCTAGCATGATAAAGAAGATTCAAAGAGAGTGAGATGCCAGCTCCTTTCATTCAGTCAGTAGCTTCAAACATTTCTGGTATATGAAAAACATGTTTTTCAATGGCAAAAATCAATGAATATTGTAAATGCACAAACAGTAATATCTCCACATTGCACGGTGCAATTCTGAAATTTTTTGCTTTTTCCTGCTAATCCTAGCATGATAAAGAATATTCAAAGAGAGTGAGATGCCAGCTCCTTTCATTCAGTCAGTAGCTTCAAATATTTCTGGTATATGAAAAACATGTTTTTCAATGGCAAAAATCAATGAATATTGTAAATGCACAAACAGTAATATCTCCACATTGCAAGGTGCAATTCTGAAATTTTTTGCGTTTTCCTGCTAATCCTAGCATGATAAAGAAGATTCAAAGAGAGTGAGATGCCAGCTCCTTTCATTCAGTCAGTGGCTTCAAACATTTCTGGTATATGAAAAACATGTTTTTCAATGGCAAAAATCAATGAATATTGTAAATGCACAAACAGTAATATCTCCACATTGCAAGGTGCAATTCTGAAATTTTTAGCTTTTTCCTGCTAATCCTAGCATGATAAAGAAGATTCAAAGAGAGTGAGATGCCAGCTCCTTTCATTCAGTCAGTAGCTTCAAACATTTCTGGTATATGAAAAACATGTTTTTCAATGGCAAAAATCAATGAATATTGTAAATGCACAAACAGTAATATCTCCACATTGCACGGTGCAATTCTGAAATTTTTTGCTTTTTCCTGCTAATCCTAGCATGATAAAGAAGATTCAAAGAGAGTGAGATGCCAGCTCCTTTCATTCAGTCAGTAGCTTCAAACATTTCTGGTATATGAAAAACATGTTTTTCAATGGCAAAAATCAATGAATATTGTAAATGCACAAACAGTAATATCTCCACATTGCAAGGTGCAATTCTGAAATTTTTTGCTTTTTCCTGCTAATCCTAGCATGATAAAGAAGATTCAAAGAGAGTGAGATGCCAGCTCCTTTCATTCAGTCAGTAGCTTCAAACATTTCTGGTATATGAAAAACATGTTTTTCAATGGCAAAAATCAATGAATATTGTAAATGCACAAACAGTAATATCTCCACATTGCAAGGTGCAATTCTGAAATTTTTAGCTTTTTCCTGTTAATCCTAGCATGATAAAGAAGATTCAAAGAGAGTGAGATGCCAGCTCCTTTCATTCAGTCAGTAGCTTCAAACATTTCTGGACGTTTTTCAATGGCAAAAATCAATGAATATTGTAAATGCACAAACAGTAATATCTCCACATTGCACGGTGCAATTCTGAAATTTTTAGCTTTTTCCTGTTAATCCTAGCATGATAAAGAAGATTCAAAGAGAGTGAGATGCCAGCTCCTTTCATTCAGTCAGTAGCTTCAAACATTTCTGGACGTTTTTCAATGGCAAAAATCAATGAATATTGTAAATGCACAAACAGTAATATCTCCACATTGCACGGTGCAATTCTGAAATTTTTTGCTTTTTCCTGCTAATCCTAGCATGATAAAGAAGATTCAAAGAGAGTGAGATGCCAGCTCCTTTCATTCAGTCAGTAGCTTCAAACATTTCTGGTATATGAAAAACATGTTTTTCAATGGCAAAAATCAATGAATATTGTAAATGCACAAACAGTAATATCTCCACATTGCAAGGTGCAATTCTGAAATTTTTTGCTTTTTCCTGCTAATCCTAGCATGATAAAGAAGATTCAAAGAGAGTGAGATGCCAGCTCCTTTCATTCAGTCAGTAGCTTCAAACATTTCTGGTATATGAAAAACATGTTTTTCAATGGCAAAAATCAATGAATATTGTAAATGCACAAACAGTAATATCTCCACATTGCACGGTGCAATTCTGAATTTTTTTGCTTTTTCCTGCTAATCCTAGCATGATAAAGAAGATTCAAAGAGAGTGAGATGCCAGCTCCTTTCATTCAGTCAGTAGCTTCAAACATTTCTGGACGTTTTTCAATGGCAAAAATCAATGAATATTGTAAATGCACAAACAGTAATATCTCCACATTGCAAGGTGCAATTCTGAAATTTTTTGCTTTTTCCTGCTAATCCTAGCATGATAAAGAAGATTCAAAGAGAGTGAGATGCCAGCTCCTTTCATTCAGTCAGTAGCTTCAAACATTTCTGGTATATGAAAAACATGTTTTTCAATGGCAAAAATCAATGAATATTGTAAATGCACAAACAGTAATATCTCCACATTGCACGGTGCAATTCTGAAATTTTTTGCTTTTTCCTGCTAATCCTAGCATGATAAAGAAGATTCAAAGAGAGTGAGATGCCAGCTCCTTTCATTCAGTCAGTAGCTTCAAACATTTCTGGTATATGAAAAACATGTTTTTCAATGGCAAAAATCAATGAATATTGTAAATGCACAAACAGTAATATCTCCACATTGCACGGTGCAATTCTGAAATTTTTAGCTTTTTCCTGCTAATCCTAGCATGATAAAGAAGATTCAAAGAGAGTGAGATGCCAGCTCCTTTCATTCAGTCAGTAGCTTCAAACATTTCTGGTATATGAAAAACATGTTTTTCAATGGCAAAAATCAATGAATATTGTAAATGCACAAACAGTAATATCTCCACATTGCACGGTGCAATTCTGAAATTTTTTGCTTTTTCCTGTTAATCCTAGCATGATAAAGAAGATTCAAAGAGAGTGAGATGCCAGCTCCTTTCATTCAGTCAGTAGCTTCAAACATTTCTGGTATATGAAAAACATGTTTTTCAATGGCAAAAATCAATGAATATTGTAAATGCACAAACAGTAATATCTCCACATTGCAAGGTGCAATTCTGAAATTTTTTGCTTTTTCCTGCTAATCCTAGCATGATAAAGAAGATTCAAAGAGAGTGAGATGCCAGCTCCTTTCATTCAGTCAGTAGCTTCAAACATTTCTGGTATATGAAAAACATGTTTTTCAATGGCAAAAATCAATGAATATTGTAAATGCACAAACAGTAATATCTCCACAGTGCAAGGTGCAATTCTGAAATTTTTAGCTTTTTCCTGTTAATCCTAGCATGATAAAGAAGATTCAAAGAGAGTGAGATGCCAGCTCCTTTCATTCAGTCAGTAGCTTCAAACATTTCTGGACGTTTTTCAATGGCAAAAATCAATGAATATTGTAAATGCACAAACAGTAATATCTCCACATTGCACGGTGCAATTCTGAAATTTTTTGCTTTTTCCTGCTAATCCTAGCATGATAAAGAAGATTCAAAGAGAGTGAGATGCCAGCTCCTTTCATTCAGTCAGTAGCTTCAAACATTTCTGGTATATGAAAAACATGTTTTTCAATGGCAAAAATCAATGAATATTGTAAATGCACAAACAGTAATATCTCCACATTGCAAGGTGCAATTCTGAAATTTTTTGCTTTTTCCTGCTAATCCTAGCATGATAAAGAAGATTCAAAGAGAGTGAGATGCCAGCTCCTTTCATTCAGTCAGTAGCTTCAAACATTTCTGGTATATGAAAAACATGTTTTTCAATGGCAAAAATCAATGAATATTGTAAATGCACAAACAGTAATATCTCCACATTGCACGGTGCAATTCTGAAATTTTTTGCTTTTTCCTGCTAATCCTAGCATGATAAAGAAGATTCAAAGAGAGTGAGATGCCAGCTCCTTTCATTCAGTCAGTAGCTTCAAACATTTCTGGACGTTTTTCAATGGCAAAAATCAATGAATATTGTAAATGCACAAACAGTAATATCTCCACATTGCAAGGTGCAATTCTGAAATTTTTAGCTTTTTCCTGCTAATCCTAGCATGATAAAGAAGATTCAAAGAGAGTGAGATGCCAGCTCCTTTCATTCAGTCAGTAGCTTCAAACATTTCTGGTATATGAAAAACATGTTTTTCAATGGCAAAAATCAATGAATATTGTAAATGCACAAACAGTAATATCTCCACATTGCACGGTGCAATTCTGAAATTTTTTGCTTTTTCCTGCTAATCCTAGCACGATAAAGAAGATTCAAAGAGAGTGAGATGCCAGCTCCTTTCATTCAGTCAGTAGCTTCAAACATTTCTGGTATATGAAAAACATGTTTTTCAATGGCAAAAATCAATGAATATTGTAAATGCACAAACAGTAATATCTCCACATTGCACGGTGCAATTCTGAAATTTTTTGCTTTTTCCTGTTAATCCTAGCATGATAAAGAAGATTCAAAGAGAGTGAGATGCCAGCTCCTTTCATTCAGTCAGTAGCTTCAAACATTTCTGGTATATGAAAAACATGTTTTTCAATGGCAAAAATCAATGAATATTGTAAATGCACAAACAGTAATATCTCCACATTGCACGGTGCAATTCTGAAATTTTTTGCTTTTTCCTGCTAATCCTAGCATGATAAAGAAGATTCAAAGAGAGTGAGATGCCAGCTCCTTTCATTCAGTCAGTAGCTTCAAACATTTCTGGTATATGAAAAACATGTTTTTCAATGGCAAAAATCAATGAATATTGTAAATGCACAAACAGTAATATCTCCACATTGCAAGGTGCAATTCTGAAATTTTTAGCTTTTTCCTGTTAATCCTAGCATGATAAAGAAGATTCAAAGAGAGTGAGATGCCAGCTCCTTTCATTCAGTCAGTAGCTTCAAACATTTCTGGACGTTTTTCAATGGCAAAAATCAATGAATATTGTAAATGCACAAACAGTAATATCTCCACATTGCAAGGTGCAATTCTGAAATTTTTAGCTTTTTCCTGTTAATCCTAGCATGATAAAGAAGATTCAAAGAGAGTGAGATGCCAGCTCCTTTCATTCAGTCAGTAGCTTCAAACATTTCTGGACGTTTTTCAATGGCAAAAATCAATGAATATTGTAAATGCACAAACAGTAATATCTCCACATTGCAAGGTGCAATTCTGAAATTTTTAGCTTTTTCCTGTTAATCCTAGCATGATAAAGAAGATTCAAAGAGAGTGAGATGCCAGCTCCTTTCATTCAGTCAGTAGCTTCAAACATTTCTGGTATATGAAAAACATGTTTTTCAATGGCAAAAATCAATGAATATTGTAAATGCACAAACAGTAATATCTCCACATTGCAAGGTGCAATTCTGAAATTTTTAGCTTTTTCCTGTTAATCCTAGCATGATAAAGAAGATTCAAAGAGAGTGAGATGCCAGCTCCTTTCATTCAGTCAGTAGCTTCAAACATTTCTGGACGTTTTTCAATGGCAAAAGTCAATGAATATTGTAAATGCACAAACAGTAATATCTCCACATTGCACGGTGCAATTCTGAAATTTTTAGCTTTTTCCTGTTAATCCTAGCATGATAAAGAAGATTCAAAGAGAGTGAGATGCCAGCTCCTTTCATTCAGTCAGTAGCTTCAAACATTTCTGGACGTTTTTCAATGGCAAAAATCAATGAATATTGTAAATGCACAAACAGTAATATCTCCACATTGCACGGTGCAATTCTGAAATTTTTTGCTTTTTCCTGCTAATCCTAGCATGATAAAGAAGATTCA
The DNA here is from genome assembly GCF_046119375.1 of Phyllobates terribilis. Classification (NCBI taxonomy): domain Eukaryota; kingdom Metazoa; phylum Chordata; class Amphibia; order Anura; family Dendrobatidae; genus Phyllobates; species Phyllobates terribilis. Next base: position 41,851 of record NW_027365946.1, read on the forward strand.
AAGAGAGTGAGATGCCAGCTCCTTTCATTCAGTCAGTAGCTTCAAACATTTCTGGTATATGAAAAACATGTTTTTCAATGGCAAAAATCAATGAATATTGTAAATGCACAAACAGTAATATCTCCACATTGCAAGGTGCAATTCTGAAATTTTTTGCTTTTTCCTGCTAATCCTAGCATGATAAAGAAGATTCAAAGAGAGTGAGATGCCAGCTCCTTACATTCAGTCAGTAGCTTCAAACATTTCTGGTATATGAAAAACATGTTTTTCAATGGCAAAAATCAATGAATATTGTAAATGCACAAACAGTAATATCTCCACATTGCACGGTGCAATTCTGAAATTTTTTGCTTTTTCCTGCTAATCCTAGCATGATAAAGAAGATTCAAAGAGAGTGAGATGCCAGCTCCTTTCATTCAGTCAGTAGCTTCAAACATTTCTGGACGTTTTTCAATGGCAAAAATCAATGAATATTGTAAATGCACAAACAGTAATATCTCCACATTGCACGGTGCAATTCTGAAATTTTTTGCTTTTTCCTGTTAATCCTAGCATGATAAAGAAGATTCAAAGAGAGTGAGATGCCAGCTCCTTTCATTCAGTCAGTAGCTTCAAACATTTCTGGTATATGAAAAACATGTTTTTCAATGGCAAAAATCAATGAATATTGTAAATGCACAAACAGTAATATCTCCACATTGCAAGGTGCAATTCTGAAATTTTTAGCTTTTTCCTGTTAATCCTAGCATGATAAAGAAGATTCAAAGAGAGTGAGATGCCAGCTCCTTTCATTCAGTCAGTAGCTTCAAACATTTCTGGTATATGAAAAACATGTTTTTCAATGGCAAAAATCAATGAATATTGTAAATGCACAAACAGTAATATCTCCACATTGCAAGGTGCAATTCTGAAATTTTTTGCTTTTTCCTGTTAATCCTAGCATGATAAAGAAGATTCAAAGAGAGTGAGATGCCAGCTCCTTTCATTCAGTCAGTAGCTTCAAACATTTCTGGTATATGAAAAACATGTTTTTCAATGGCAAAAATCAATGAATATTGTAAATGCACAAACAGTAATATCTCCACATTGCACGGTGCAATTCTGAAATTTTTAGCTTTTTCCTGCTAATCCTAGCATGATAAAGAAGATTCAAAGAGAGTGAGATGCCAGCTCCTTTCATTCAGTCAGTAGCTTCAAACATTTCTGGTATATGAAAAACATGTTTTTCAATGGCAAAAATCAATGAATATTGTAAATGCACAAACAGTAATATCTCCACATTGCACGGTGCAATTCTGAAATTTTTTGCTTTTTCCTGCTAATCCTAGCATGATAAAGAAGATTCAAAGAGAGTGAGATGCCAGCTCCTTTCATTCAGTCAGTAGCTTCAAACATTTCTGGTATATGAAAAACATGTTTTTCAATGGCAAAAATCAATGAATATTGTAAATGCACAAACAGTAATATCTCCACATTGCACGGTGCAATTCTGAAATTTTTAGCTTTTTCCTGTTAATCCTAGCATGATAAAGAAGATTCAAAGAGAGTGAGATGCCAGCTCCTTTCATTCAGTCAGTAGCTTCAAACATTTCTGGTATATGAAAAACATGTTTTTCAATGACAAAAATCAATGAATATTGTAAATGCACAAACAGTAATATCTCCACATTGCACGGTGCAATTCTGAAATTTTTTGCTTTTTCCTGCTAATCCTAGCATGTTAAAGAAGATTCAAAGAGAGTGAGATGCCAGCTCCTTTCATTCAGTCAGTAGCTTCAAACATTTCTGGTATATGAAAAACATGTTTTTCAATGGCAAAAATCAATGAATATTGTAAATGCACAAACAGTAATATCTCCACATTGCAAGGTGCAATTCTGAAATTTTTAGCTTTTTCCTGTTAATCCTAGCATGATAAAGAAGATTCAAAGAGAGTGAGATGCCAGCTCCTTTCATTCAGTCAGTAGCTTCAAACATTTCTGGTATATGAAAAACATGTTTTTCAATGGCAAAAATCAATGAATATTGTAAATGCACAAACAGTAATATCTCCACATTGCACGGTGCAATTCTGAAATTTTTAGCTTTTTCCTGTTAATCCTAGCATGATAAAGAAGATTCAAAGAGAGTGAGATGCCAGCTCCTTTCATTCAGTCAGTAGCTTCAAACATTTCTGGTATATGAAAAACATGTTTTTCAATGACAAAAATCAATGAATATTGTAAATGCACAAACAGTAATATCTCCACATTGCACGGTGCAATTCTGAAATTTTTTGCTTTTTCCTGCTAATCCTAGCATGTTAAAGAAGATTCAAAGAGAGTGAGATGCCAGCTCCTTTCATTCAGTCAGTAGCTTCAAACATTTCTGGTATATGAAAAACATGTTTTTCAATGGCAAAAATCAATGAATATTGTAAATGCACAAACAGTAATATCTCCACATTGCAAGGTGCAATTCTGAAATTTTTAGCTTTTTCCTGTTAATCCTAGCATGATAAAGAAGATTCAAAGAGAGTGAGATGCCAGCTCCTTTCATTCAGTCAGTAGCTTCAAACATTTCTGGTATATGAAAAACATGTTTTTCAATGGCAAAAATCAATGAATATTGTAAATGCACAAACAGTAATATCTCCACATTGCAAGGTGCAATTCTGAAATTTTTTGCTTTTTCCTGTTAATCCTAGCATGATAAAGAAGATTCAAAGAGAGTGAGATGCCAGCTCCTTTCATTCAGTCAGTAGCTTCAAACATTTCTGGTATATGAAAAACATGTTTTTCAATGGCAAAAATCAATGAATATTGTAAATGCACAAACAGTAATATCTTTACATTGCACGGTGCAATTCTGAAATTTTTAGCTTTTTCCTGCTAATCCTAGCATGATAAAGAAGATTCAAAGAGAGTGAGATGCCAGCTCCTTTCATTCAGTCAGTAGCTTCAAACATTTCTGGTATATGAAAAACATGTTTTTCAATGGCAAAAATCAATGAATATTGTAAATGCACAAACAGTAATATCTCCACATTGCACGGTGCAATTCTGAAATTTTTTGCTTTTTCCTGCTAATCCTAGCATGATAAAGAAGATTCAAAGAGAGTGAGATGCCAGCTCCTTTCATTCAGTCAGTAGCTTCAAACATTTCTGGTATATGAAAAACATGTTTTTCAATGGCAAAAATCAATGAATATTGTAAATGCACAAACAGTAATATCTCCACATTGCACGGTGCAATTCTGAAATTTTTAGCTTTTTCCTGTTAATCCTAGCATGATAAAGAAGATTCAAAGAGAGTGAGATGCCAGCTCCTTTCATTCAGTCAGTAGCTTCAAACATTTCTGGTATATGAAAAACATGTTTTTCAATGGCAAAAATCAATGAATATTGTAAATGCACAAACAGTAATATCTCCACATTGCACGGTGCAATTCTGAAATTTTTAGCTTTTTCCTGCTAATCCTAGCATGATAAAGAAGATTCAAAGAGAGTGAGATGCCAGCTCCTTTCATTCAGTCAGTAGCTTCAAACATTTCTGGTATATGAAAAACATGTTTTTCAATGGCAAAAATCAATGAATATTGTAAATGCACAAACAGTAATATCTCCACATTGCACGGTGCAATTCTGAAATTTTTTGCTTTTTCCTGCTAATCCTAGCATGATAAAGAAGATTCAAAGAGAGTGAGATGCCAGCTCCTTTCATTCAGTCAGTAGCTTCAAACATTTCTGGTATATGAAAAACATGTTTTTCAATGGCAAAAATCAATGAATATTGTAAATGCACAAACAGTAATATCTCCACATTGCACGGTGCAATTCTGAAATTTTTAGCTTTTTCCTGTTAATCCTAGCATGATAAAGAAGATTCAAAGAGAGTGAGATGCCAGCTCCTTTCATTCAGTCAGTAGCTTCAAACATTTCTGGTATATGAAAAACATGTTTTTCAATGGCAAAAATCAATGAATATTGTAAATGCACAAACAGTAATATCTCCACATTGCACGGTGCAATTCTGAAATTTTTTGCTTTTTCCTGCTAATCCTAGCATGATAAAGAAGATTCAAAGAGAGTGAGATGCCAGCTCCTTTCATTCAGTCAGTAGCTTCAAACATTTCTGGTATATGAAAAACATGTTTTTCAATGGCAAAAATCAATGAATATTGTAAATGCACAAACAGTAATATCTCCACATTGCACGGTGCAATTCTGAAATTTTTAGCTTTTTCCTGTTAATCCTAGCATGATAAAGAAGATTCAAAGAGAGTGAGATGCCAGCTCCTTTCATTCAGTCAGTAGCTTCAAACATTTCTGGTATATGAAAAACATGTTTTTCAATGACAAAAATCAATGAATATTGTAAATGCACAAACAGTAATATCTCCACATTGCACGGTGCAATTCTGAAATTTTTTGCTTTTTCCTGCTAATCCTAGCATGTTAAAGAAGATTCAAAGAGAGTGAGATGCCAGCTCCTTTCATTCAGTCAGTAGCTTCAAACATTTCTGGTATATGAAAAACATGTTTTTCAATGGCAAAAATCAATGAATATTGTAAATGCACAAACAGTAATATCTCCACATTGCACGGTGCAATTCTGAAATTTTTAGCTTTTTCCTGCTAATCCTAGCATGATAAAGAAGATTCAAAGAGAGTGAGATGCCAGCTCCTTTCATTCAGTCAGTAGCTTCAAACATTTCTGGTATATGAAAAACATGTTTTTCAATGGCAAAAATCAATGAATATTGTAAATGCACAAACAGTAATATCTCCACATTGCACGGTGCAATTCTGAAATTTTTTGCTTTTTCCTGTTAATCCTAGCATGATAAAGAAGATTCAAAGAGAGTGAGATGCCAGCTCCTTTCATTCAGTCAGTAGCTTCAAACATTTCTGGTATATGAAAAACATGTTTTTCAATGGCAAAAATCAATGAATATTGTAAATGCACAAACAGTAATATCTCCACATTGCAAGGTGCAATTCTGAAATTTTTAGCTTTTTCCTGTTAATCCTAGCATGATAAAGAAGATTCAAAGAGAGTGAGATGCCAGCTCCTTTCATTCAGTCAGTAGCTTCAAACATTTCTGGTATATGAAAAACATGTTTTTCAATGGCAAAAATCAATGAATATTGTAAATGCACAAACAGTAATATCTCCACATTGCAAGGTGCAATTCTGAAATTTTTAGCTTTTTCCTGTTATTCCTAGCATGATAAAGAAGATTCAAAGAGAGTGAGATGCCAGCTCCTTTCATTCAGTCAGTAGCTTCAAACATTTCTGGACGTTTTTCAATGGCAAAAATCAATGAATATTGTAAATGCACAAACAGTAATATCTCCACATTGCACGGTGCAATTCTGAAATTTTTAGCTTTTTCCTGTTAATCCTAGCATGATAAAGAAGATTCAAAGAGAGTGAGATGCCAGCTCCTTTCATTCAGTCAGTAGCTTCAAACATTTCTGGACGTTTTTCAATGGCAAAAATCAATGAATATTGTAAATGCACAAACAGTAATATCTCCACATTGCACGGTGCAATTCTGAAATTTTTTGCTTTTTCCTGCTAATCCTAGCATGATAAAGAAGATTCAAAGAGAGTGAGATGCCAGCTCCTTTCATTCAGTCAGTAGCTTCAAACATTTCTGGTATATGAAAAACATGTTTTTCAATGGCAAAAATCAATGAATATTGTAAATGCACAAACAGTAATATCTCCACATTGCAAGGTGCAATTCTGAAATTTTTTGCTTTTTCCTGCTAATCCTAGCATGATAAAGAAGATTCAAAGAGAGTGAGATGCCAGCTCCTTTCATTCAGTCAGTAGCTTCAAACATTTCTGGTATATGAAAAACATGTTTTTCAATGGCAAAAATCAATGAATATTGTAAATGCACAAACAGTAATATCTCCACATTGCACGGTGCAATTCTGAAATTTTTTGCTTTTTCCTGCTAATCCTAGCATGATAAAGAAGATTCAAAGAGAGTGAGATGCCAGCTCCTTTCATTCAGTCAGTAGCTTCAAACATTTCTGGTATATGAAAAACATGTTTTTCAATGGCAAAAATCAATGAATATTGTAAATGCACAAACAGTAATATCTCCACATTGCACGGTGCAATTCTGAAATTTTTAGCTTTTTCCTGCTAATCCTAGCATGATAAAGAAGATTCAAAGAGAGTGAGATGCCAGCTCCTTTCATTCAGTCACTAGCTTCAAACATTTCTGGTATATGAAAAACATGTTTTTCAATGGCAAAAATCAATGAATATTGTAAATGCACAAACAGTAATATCTCCACATTGCAAGGTGCAATTCTGAAATTTTTAGCTTTTTCCTGTTAATCCTAGCATGATAAAGAAGATTCAAAGAGAGTGAGATGCCAGCTCCTTTCATTCAGTCAGTAGCTTCAAACATTTCTGGTATATGAAAAACATGTTTTTCAATGGCAAAAATCAATGAATATTGTAAATGCACAAACAGTAATATCTCCACATTGCACGGTGCAATTCTGAAATTTTTTGCTTTTTCCTATTAATCCTAGCATGATAAAGAAGATTCAAAGAGAGTGAGATGCCAGCTCCTTTCATTCAGTCAGTAGCTTCAAACATTTCTGGTATATGAAAAACATGTTTTTCAATGGCAAAAATCAATGAATATTGTAAATGCACAAACAGTAATATCTCCACATTGCACGGTGCAATTCTGAAATTTTTAGCTTTTTCCTGTTAATCCTAGCATGATAAAGAAGATTCAAAGAGAGTGAGATGCCAGCTCCTTTCATTCAGTCAGTAGCTTCAAACATTTCTGGTATATGAAAAACATGTTTTTCAATGGCAAAAATCAATGAATATTGTAAATGCACAAACAGTAATATCTCCACATTGCACGGTGCAATTCTGAAATTTTTTGCTTTTTCCTGCTAATCCTAGCATGATAAAGAAGATTCAAAGAGAGTGAGATGCCAGCTCCTTTCATTCAGTCAGTAGCTTCAAACATTTCTGGTATATGAAAAACATGTTTTTCAATGGCAAAAATCAATGAATATTGTAAATGCACAAACAGTAATATCTCCACATTGCACGGTGCAATTCTGAAATTTTTAGCTTTTTCCTGCTAATCCTAGCATGATAAAGAAGATTCAAAGAGAGTGAGATGCCAGCTCCTTTCATTCAGTCAGTAGCTTCAAACATTTCTGGTATATGAAAAACATGTTTTTCAATGGCAAAAATCAATGAATATTGTAAATGCACAAACAGTAATATCTCCACATTGCACGGTGCAATTCTGAAATTTTTTGCTTTTTCCTGTTAATCCTAGCATGATAAAGAAGATTCAAAGAGAGTGAGATGCCAGCTCCTTTCATTCAGTCAGTAGCTTCAAACATTTCTGGTATATGAAAAACATGTTTTTCAATGGCAAAAATCAATGAATATTGTAAATGCACAAACAGTAATATCTCCACATTGCACGGTGCAATTCTGAAATTTTTAGCTTTTTCCTGTTAATCCTAGCATGATAAAGAAGATTCAAAGAGAGTGAGATGCCAGCTCCTTTCATTCAGTCAGTAGCTTCAAACATTTCTGGACGTTTTTCAATGGCAAAAATCAATGAATATTGTAAATGCACAAACAGTGATATCTCCACATTGCAAGGTGCAATTCTGAAATTTTTAGCTTTTTCCTGTTAATCCTAGCATGATAAAGAAGATTCAAAGAGAGTGAGATGCCAGCTCCTTTCATTCAGTCAGTAGCTTCAAACATTTCTGGTATATGAAAAACATGTTTTTCAATGGCAAAAATCAATGAATATTGTAAATGCACAAACAGTAATATCTCCACATTGCACGGTGCAATTCTGAAATTTTTAGCTTTTTCCTGTTAATCCTAGCATGATAAAGAAGATTCAAAGAGAGTGAGATGCCAGCTCCTTTCATTCAGTCAGTAGCTTCAAACATTTCTGGTATATGAAAAACATGTTTTTCAATGGCAAAAATCAATGAATATTGTAAATGCACAAACAGTAATATCTCCACATTGCAAGGTGCAATTCTGAAATTTTTTGCTTTTTCCTGTTAATCCTAGCATGATAAAGAAGATTCAAAGAGAGTGAGATGCCAGCTCCTTTCATTCAGTCAGTAGCTTCAAACATTTCTGGTATATGAAAAACATGTTTTTCAATGGCAAAAATCAATGAATATTGTAAATGCACAAACAGTAATATCTCCACATTGCACGGTGCAATTCTGAAATTTTTAGCTTTTTCCTGCTAATCCTAGCATGATAAAGAAGATTCAAAGAGAGTGAGATGCCAGCTCCTTTCATTCAGTCAGTAGCTTCAAACATTTCTGGACGTTTTTCAATGGCAAAAATCAATGAATATTGTAAATGCACAAACAGTAATATCTCCACATTGCACGGTGCAATTCTGAAATTTTTTGCTTTTTCCTGCTAATCCTAGCATGATAAAGAAGATTCAAAGAGAGTGAGATGCCAGCTCCTTTCATTCAGTCAGTAGCTTCAAACATTTCTGGTATATGAAAAACATGTTTTTCAATGGCAAAAATCAATGAATATTGTAAATGCACAAACAGTAATATCTCCACATTGCAAGGTGCAATTCTGAAATTTTTAGCTTTTTCCTGCTAATCCTAGCATGATAAAGAAGATTCAAAGAGAGTGAGATGCCAGCTCCTTTCATTCAGTCAGTAGCTTCAAACATTTCTGGACGTTTTTCAATGGCAAAAATCAATGAATATTGTAAATGCACAAACAGTAATATCTCCACATTGCACGGTGCAATTCTGAAATTTTTTGCTTTTTCCTGCTAATCCTAGCATGATAAAGAAGATTCAAAGAGAGTGAGATGCCAGCTCCTTTCATTCAGTCAGTAGCTTCAAACATTTCTGGTATATGAAAAACATGTTTTTCAATGGCAAAAATCAATGAATATTGTAAATGCACAAACAGTAATATCTCCACATTGCAAGGTGCAATTCTGAAATTTTTAGCTTTTTCCTGTTAATCCTAGCATGATAAAGAAGATTCAAAGAGAGTGAGATGCCAGCTCCTTTCATTCAGTCAGTAGCTTCAAACATTTCTGGTATATGAAAAACATGTTTTTCAATGGCAAAAATCAATGAATATTGTAAATGCACAAACAGTAATATCTCCACATTGCACGGTGCAATTCTGAAATTTTTAGCTTTTTCCTGCTAATCCTAGCATGATAAAGAAGATTCAAAGAGAGTGAGATGCCAGCTCCTTTCATTCAGTCAGTAGCTTCAAACATTTCTGGACGTTTTTCAATGGCAAAAATCAATGAATATTGTAAATGCACAAACAGTAATATCTCCACATTGCAAGGTGCAATTCTGAAATTTTTAGCTTTTTCCTGCTAATCCTAGCATGATAAAGAAGATTCAAAGAGAGTGAGATGCCAGCTCCTTTCATTCAGTCAGTAGCTTCAAACATTTCTGGTATATGAAAAACATGTTTTTCAATGGCAAAAATCAATGAATATTGTAAATGCACAAACAGTAATATCTCCACATTGCAAGGTGCAATTCTGAAATTTTTAGCTTTTTCCTGCTAATCCTAGCATGATAAAGAAGATTCAAAGAGAGTGAGATGCCAGCTCCTTTCATTCAGTCAGTAGCTTCAAACATTTCTGGTATATGAAAAACATGTTTTTCAATGGCAAAAATCAATGAATATTGTAAATGCACAAACAGTAATATCTCCACATTGCACGGTGCAATTCTGAAATTTTTTGCTTTTTCCTGCTAATCCTAGCATGATAAAGAAGATTCAAAGAGAGTGAGATGCCAGCTCCTTTCATTCAGTCAGTAGCTTCAAACATTTCTGGTATATGAAAAACATGTTTTTCAATGGCAAAAATCAATGAATATTGTAAATGCACAAACAGTAATATCTCCACATTGCACGGTGCAATTCTGAAATTTTTTGCTTTTTCCTGCTAATCCTAGCATGATAAAGAAGATTCAAAGAGAGTGAGATGCCAGCTCCTTTCATTCAGTCAGTAGCTTCAAACATTTCTGGTATATGAAAAACATGTTTTTCAATGGCAAAAATCAATGAATATTGTAAATGCACAAACAGTAATATCTCCACATTGCAAGGTGCAATTCTGAAATTTTTAGCTTTTTCCTGTTAATCCTAGCATGATAAAGAAGATTCAAAGAGACTGAGATGCCAGCTCCTTTCATTCAGTCAGTAGCTTCAAACATTTCTGGTATATGAAAAACATGTTTTTCAATGGCAAAAATCAATGAATATTGTAAATGCACAAACAGTAATATCTCCACATTGCAAGGTGCAATTCTGAAATTTTTAGCTTTTTCCTGTTAATCCTAGCATGATAAAGAAGATTCAAAGAGAGTGAGATGCCAGCTCCTTTCATTCAGTCAGTAGCTTCAAACATTTCTGGTATATGAAAAACATGTTTTTCAATGGCAAAAATCAATGAATATTGTAAATGCACAAACAGTAATATCTCCACATTGCAAGGTGCAATTCTGAAATTTTTAGCTTTTTCCTGTTAATCCTAGCATGATAAAGAAGATTCAAAGAGAGTGAGATGCCAGCTCCTTTCATTCAGTCAGTAGCTTCAAACATTTCTGGACGTTTTTCAATGGCAAAAATCAATGAATATTGTAAATGCACAAACAGTAATATCTCCACATTGCAAGGTGCAATTCTGAAATTTTTAGCTTTTTCCTGTTAATCCTAGCATGATAAAGAAGATTCAAAGAGAGTGAGATGCCAGCTCCTTTCATTCAGTCAGTAGCTTCAAACATTTCTGGTATATGAAAAACATGTTTTTCAATGGCAAAAATCAATGAATATTGTAAATGCACAAACAGTAATATCTCCACATTGCACGGTGCAATTCTGAAATTTTTTGCTTTTTCCTGCTAATCCTAGCATGATAAAGAAGATTCAAAGAGAGTGAGATGCCAGCTCCTTTCATTCAGTCAGTAGCTTCAAACATTTCTGGTATATGAAAAACATGTTTTTCAATGGCAAAAATCAATGAATATTGTAAATGCACAAACAGTAATATCTCCACATTGCAAGGTGCAATTCTGAAATTTTTAGCTTTTTCCTGTTAATCCTAGCATGATAAAGAAGATTCAAAGAGAGTGAGATGCCAGCTCCTTTCATTCAGTCAGTAGCTTCAAACATTTCTGGACGTTTTTCAATGGCAAAAATCAATGAATATTGTAAATGCACAAACAGTAATATCTCCACATTGCACGGTGCAATTCTGAAATTTTTAGCTTTTTCCTGCTAATCCTAGCATGATAAAGAAGATTCAAAGAGAGTGAGATGCCAGCTCCTTTCATTCAGTCAGTAGCTTCAAACATTTCTGGTATATGAAAAACATGTTTTTCAATGGCAAAAATCAATGAATATTGTAAATGCACAAACAGTAATATCTCCACATTGCACGGTGCAATTCTGAAATTTTAGCTTTTTCCTGTTAATCCTAGCATGATAAAGAAGATTCAAAGAGAGTGAGATGCCAGCTCCTTTCATTCAGTCAGTAGCTTCAAACATTTCTGGTATATGAAAAACATGTTTTTCAATGGCAAAAATCAATGAATATTGTAAATGCACAAACAGTAATATCTCCACATTGCACGGTGCAATTCTGAAATTTTTAGCTTTTTCCTGTTAATCCTAGCATGATAAAGAAGATTCAAAGAGAGTGAGATGCCAGCTCCTTTCATTCAGTCAGTAGCTTCAAACATTTCTGGACGTTTTTCAATGGCAAAAATCAATGAATATTGTAAATGCACAAACAGTAATATCTCCACATTGCACGGTGCAATTCTGAAATGTTTTGCTTTTTCCTGCTAATCCTAGCATGATAAAGAAGATTCAAAGAGAGTGAGATGCCAGCTCCTTTCATTCAGTCAGTAGCTTCAAACATTTCTGGACGTTTTTCAATGGCAAAAATCAATGAATATTGTAAATGCACAAACAGTAATATCTCCACATTGCAAGGTGCAATTCTGAAATTTTTTGCTTTTTCCTGCTAATCCTAGCATGATAAAGAAGATTCAAAGAGAGTGAGATGCCAGCTCCTTTCATTCAGTCAGTAGCTTCAAACATTTCTGGACGTTTTTCAATGGCAAAAATCAATGAATATTGTAAATGCACAAACAGTAATATCTCCACATTGCACGGTGCAATTCTGAAATTTTTAGCTTTTTCCTGTTAATCCTAGCATGATAAAGAAGATTCAAAGAGAGTGAGATGCCAGCTCCTTTCATTCAGTCAGTAGCTTCAAACATTTCTGGTATATGAAAAACATGTTTTTCAATGGCAAAAATCAATGAATATTGTAAATGCACAAACAGTAATATCTCCACATTGCAAGGTGCAATTCTGAAATTTTTTGCTTTTTCCTGCTAATCCTAGCATGATAAAGAAGATTCAAAGAGAGTGAGATGCCAGCTCCTTTCATTCAGTCAGTAGCTTCAAACATTTCTGGTATATGAAAAACATGTTTTTCAATGGCAAAAATCAATGAATATTGTAAATGCACAAACAGTAATATCTCCACATTGCACGGTGCAATTCTGAAATTTTTAGCTTTTTCCTGTTAATCCTAGCATGATAAAGAAGATTCAAAGAGAGTGAGATGCCAGCTCCTTTCATTCAGTCAGTAGCTTCAAACATTTCTGGTATATGAAAAACATGTTTTTCAATGGCAAAAATCAATGAATATTGTAAATGCACAAACAGTAATATCTCCACATTGCAAGGTGCAATTCTGAAATTTTTTGCTTTTTCCTGTTAATCCTAGCATGATAAAGAAGATTCAAAGAGAGTGAGATGCCAGCTCCTTTCATTCAGTCAGTAGCTTCAAACATTTCTGGTATATGAAAAACATGTTTTTCAATGGCAAAAATCAATGAATATTGTAAATGCACAAACAGTAATATCTCCACATTGCAAGGTGCAATTCTGAAATTTTTTGCTTTTTCCTGCTAATCCTAGCATGATAAAGAAGATTCAAAGAGAGTGAGATGCCAGCTCCTTTCATTCAGTCAGTAGCTTCAAACATTTCTGGTATATGAAAAACATGTTTTTCAATGGCAAAAATCAATGAATATTGTAAATGCACAAACAGTAATATCTCCACATTGCACGGTGCAATTCTGAAATTTTTAGCTTTTTCCTGTTAATCCTAGCATGATAAAGAAGATTCAAAGAGAGTGAGATGCCAGCTCCTTTCATTCAGTCAGTAGCTTCAAACATTTCTGGTATATGAAAAACATGTTTTTCAATGGCAAAAATCAATGAATATTGTAAATGCACAAACAGTAATATCTCCACATTGCACGGTGCAATTCTGAAATTTTTAGCTTTTTCCTGTTAATCCTAGCATGATAAAGAAGATTCAAAGAGAGTGAGATGCCAGCTCCTTTCATTCAGTCAGTAGCTTCAAACATTTCTGGACGTTTTTCAATGGCAAAAATCAATGAATATTGTAAATGCACAAACAGTAATATCTCCACATTGCACGGTGCAATTCTGAAATTTTTAGCTTTTTCCTGCTAATCCTAGCATGATAAAGAAGATTCAAAGAGAGTGAGATGCCAGCTCCTTTCATTCAGTCAGTAGCTTCAAACATTTCTGGTATATGAAAAACATGTTTTTCAATGGCAAAAATCAATGAATATTGTAAATGCACAAACAGTAATATCTCCACATTGCACGGTGCAATTCTGAAATTTTTTGCTTTTTCCTGCTAATCCTAGCATGATAAAGAAGATTCAAAGAGAGTGAGATGCCAGCTCCTTTCATTCAGTCAGTAGCTTCAAACATTTCTGGACGTTTTTCAATGGCAAAAATCAATGAATATTGTAAATGCACAAACAGTAATATCTCCACATTGCACGGTGCAATTCTGAAATTTTTAGCTTTTTCCTGTTAATCCTAGCATGATAAAGAAGATTCAAAGAGAGTGAGATGCCAGCTCCTTTCATTCAGTCAGTAGCTTCAAACATTTCTGGACGTTTTTCAATGGCAAAAATCAATGAATATTGTAAATGCACAAACAGTAATATCTCCACATTGCACGGTGCAATTCTGAAATTTTTTGCTTTTTCCTGTTAATCCTAGCATGATAAAGAAGATTCAAAGAGAGTGAGATGCCAGCTCCTTTCATTCAGTCAGTAGCTTCAAACATTTCTGGTATATGAAAAACATGTTTTTCAATGGCAAAAATCAATGAATATTGTAAATGCACAAACAGTAATATCTCCACATTGCACGGTGCAATTCTGAAATTTTTAGCTTTTTCCTGTTAATCCTAGCATGATAAAGAAGATTCAAAGAGAGTGAGATGCCAGCTCCTTTCATTCAGTCAGTAGCTTCAAACATTTCTGGTATATGAAAAACATGTTTTTCAAAGGCAAAAATCAATGAATATTGTAAATGCACAAACAGTAATATCTCCACATTGCACGGTGCAATTCTGAAATTTTTAGCTTTTTCCTGTTAATCCTAGCATGATAAAGAAGATTCAAAGAGAGTGAGATGACAGCTCCTTTCATTCAGTCAGTAGCTTCAAACATTTCTGGTATATGAAAAACATGTTTTTCAATGGCAAAAATCAATGAATATTGTAAATGCACAAACAGTAATATCTCCACATTGCACGGTGCAATTCTGAAATTTTTAGCTTTTTCCTGTTAATCCTAGCATGATAAAGAAGATTCAAAGAGAGTGAGATGCCAGCTCCTTTCATTCAGTCAGTAGCTTCAAACATTTCTGGACGTTTTTCAATGGCAAAAATCAATGAATATTGTAAATGCACAAACAGTAATATCTCCACATTGCACGGTGCAATTCTGAAATTTTTTGCTTTTTCCTGTTAATCCTAGCATGATAAAGAAGATTCAAAGAGAGTGAGATGCCAGCTCCTTTCATTCAGTCAGTAGCTTCAAACATTTCTGGACGTTTTTCAATGGCAAAAATCAATGAATATTGTAAATGCACAAACAGTAATATCTCCACATTGCAAGGTGCAATTCTGAAATTTTTTGCTTTTTCCTGCTAATCCTAGCATGATAAAGAAGATTCAAAGAGAGTGAGATGCCAGCTCCTTTCATTCAGTCAGTAGCTTCTAACATTTCTGGTATATGAAAAACATGTTTTTCAATGGCAAAAATCAATGAATATTGTAAATGCACAAACAGTAATATCTCCACATTGCAAGGTGCAATTCTGAAATTTTTAGCTTTTTCCTGCTAATCCTAGCATGATAAAGAAGATTCAAAGAGAGTGAGATGCCAGCTCCTTTCATTCAGTCAGTAGCTTCAAACATTTCTGGTATATGAAAAACATGTTTTTCAATGGCAAAAATCAATGAATATTGTAAATGCACAAACAGTAATATCTCCACATTGCAAGGTGCAATTCTGAAATTTTTAGCTTTTTCCTGCTAATCCTAGCATGATAAAGAAGATTCAAAGAGAGTGAGATGCCAGCTCCTTTCATTCAGTCAGTAGCTTCAAACATTTCTGGTATATGAAAAACATGTTTTTCAATGGCAAAAATCAATGAATATTGTAAATGCACAAACAGTAATATCTCCACATTGCAAGGTGCAATTCTGAAATTTTTAGCTTTTTCCTGCTAATCCTAGCATGATAAAGAAGATTCAAAGAGAGTGAGATGCCAGCTCCTTTCATTCAGTCAGTAGCTTCAAACATTTCTGGTATATGAAAAACATGTTTTTCAATGGCAAAAATCAATGAATATTGTAAATGCACAAACAGTAATATCTCCACATTGCACGGTGCAATTCTGAAATTTTTTGCTTTTTCCTGCTAATCCTAGCATGATAAAGAAGATTCAAAGAGAGTGAGATGCCAGCTCCTTTCATTCAGTCAGTAGCTTCAAACATTTCTGGACGTTTTTCAATGGCAAAAATCAATGAATATTATAAATGCACAAACAGTAATATCTCCACATTGCACGGTGCAATTCTGAAATTTTTAGCTTTTTCCTGCTAATCCTAGCATGATAAAGAAGATTCAAAGAGAGTGAGATGCCAGCTCCTTTCATTCAGTCAGTAGCTTCAAACATTTCTGGACGTTTTTCAATGGCAAAAATCAATGAATATTGTAAATGCACAAACAGTAATATCTCCACATTGCAAGGTGCAATTCTGAAATTTTTAGCTTTTTCCTGCTAATCCTAGCATGATAAAGAAGATTCAAAGAGAGTGAGATGCCAGCTCCTTTCATTCAGTCAGTAGCTTCAAACATTTCTGGTATATGAAAAACATGTTTTTCAATGGCAAAAATCAATGAATATTGTAAATGCACAAACAGTAATATCTCCACATTGCAAGGTGCAATTCTGAAATTTTTAGCTTTTTCCTGCTAATCCTAGCATGATAAAGAAGATTCAAAGAGAGTGAGATGCCAGCTCCTTTCATTCAGTCAGTAGCTTCAAACATTTCTGGTATATGAAAAACATGTTTTTCAATGGCAAAAATCAATGAATATTGTAAATGCACAAACAGTAATATCTCCACATTGCACGGTGCAATTCTGAAATTTTTTGCTTTTTCCTGCTAATCCTAGCATGATAAAGAAGATTCAAAGAGAGTGAGATGCCAGCTCCTTTCATTCAGTCAGTAGCTTCAAACATTTCTGGTATATGAAAAACATGTTTTTCAATGGCAAAAATCAATGAATATTGTAAATGCACAAACAGTAATATCTCCACATTGCAAGGTGCAATTCTGAAATTTTTAGCTTTTTCCTGCTAATCCTAGCATGATAAAGAAGATTCAAAGAGAGTGAGATGCCAGCTCCTTTCATTCAGTCAGTAGCTTCAAACATTTCTGGTATATGAAAAACATGTTTTTCAATGGCAAAAATCAATGAATATTGTAAATGCACAAACAGTAATATCTCCACATTGCAAGGTGCAATTCTGAAATTTTTTGCTTTTTCCTGTTAATCCTAGCATGATAAAGAAGATTCAAAGAGAGTGAGATGCCAGCTCCTTTCATTCAGTCAGTAGCTTCAAACATTTCTGGACGTTTTTCAATGGCAAAAATCAATGAATATTGTAAATGCACAAACAGTAATATCTCCACATTGCAAGGTGCAATTCTGAAATTTTTAGCTTTTTCCTGCTAATCCTAGCATGATAAAGAAGATTCAAAGAGAGTGAGATGCCAGCTCCTTTCATTCAGTCAGTAGCTTCAAACATTTCTGGTATATGAAAAACATGTTTTTCAATGGCAAAAATCAATGAATATTGTAAATGCACAAACAGTAATATCTCCACATTGCACGGTGCAATTCTGAAATTTTTAGCTTTTTCCTGTTAATCCTAGCATGATAAAGAAGATTCAAAGAGAGTGAGATGCCAGCTCCTTTCATTCAGTCAGTAGCTTCAAACATTTCTGGTATATGAAAAACATGTTTTTCAATGGCAAAAATCAATGAATATTGTAAATGCACAAACAGTAATATCTCCACATTGCAAGGTGCAATTCTGAAATTTTTTGCTTTTTCCTGCTAATCCTAGCATGATAAAGAAGATTCAAAGAGAGTGAGATGCCAGCTCCTTTCATTCAGTCAGTAGCTTCAAACATTTCTGGTATATGAAAAACATGTTTTTCAATGGCAAAAATCAATGAATATTGTAAATGCACAAACAGTAATATCTCCACATTGCAAGGTGCAATTCTGAAATTTTTTGCTTTTTCCTGTTAATCCTAGCATGATAAAGAAGATTCAAAGAGAGTGAGATGCCAGCTCCTTTCATTCAGTCAGTAGCTTCAAACATTTCTGGACGTTTTTCAATGGCAAAAATCAATGAATATTGTAAATGCACAAACAGTAATATCTCCACATTGCACGGTGCAATTCTGAAATTTTTTGCTTTTTCCTGTTAATCCTAGCATGATAAAGAAGATTCAAAGAGAGTGAGATGCCAGCTCCTTTCATTCAGTCAGTAGCTTCAAACATTTCTGGTATATGAAAAACATGTTTTTCAATGGCAAAAATCAATGAATATTGTAAATGCACAAACAGTAATATCTCCACATTGCACGGTGCAATTCTGAAATTTTTAGCTTTTTCCTGTTAATCCTAGCATGATAAAGAAGATTCAAAGAGAGTGAGATGCCAGCTTCTTTCATTCAGTCAGTAGCTTCAAACATTTCTGGTATATGAAAAACATGTTTTTCAATGGCAAAAATCAATGAATATTGTAAATGCACAAACAGTAATATCTCCACATTGCACGGTGCAATTCTGAAATTTTTAGCTTTTTCCTGCTAATCCTAGCATGATAAAGAAGATTCAAAGAGAGTGAGATGCCAGCTCCTTTCATTCAGTCAGTAGCTTCAAACATTTCTGGTATATGAAAAACATGTTTTTCAATGGCAAAAATCAATGAATATTGTAAATGCACAAACAGTAATATCTCCACATTGCACGGTGCAATTCTGAAATTTTTAGCTTTTTCCTGTTAATCCTAGCATGATAAAGAAGATTCAAAGAGAGTGAGATGCCAGCTCCTTTCATTCAGTCAGTAGCTTCAAACATTTCTGGACGTTTTTCAATGGCAAAAATCAATGAATATTGTAAATGCACAAACAGTAATATCTCCACATTGCACGGTGCAATTCTGAAATTTTTTGCTTTTTCCTGTTAATCCTAGCATGATAAAGAAGATTCAAAGAGAGTGAGATGCCAGCTCCTTTCATTCAGTCAGTAGCTTCAAACATTTCTGGTATATGAAAAACATGTTTTTCAATGGCAAAAATCAATGAATATTGTAAATGCACAAACAGTAATATCTCCACATTGCACGGTGCAATTCTGAAATTTTTAGCTTTTTCCTGTTAATCCTAGCATGATAAAGAAGATTCAAAGAGAGTGAGATGCCAGCTCCTTTCATTCAGTCAGTAGCTTCAAACATTTCTGGTATATGAAAAACATGTTTTTCAATGGCAAAAATCAATGAATATTGTAAATGCACAAACAGTAATATCTCCACATTGCACGGTGCAATTCTGAAATTTTTAGCTTTTTCCTGTTAATCCTAGCATGATAAAGAAGATTCAAAGAGAGTGAGATGCCAGCTCCTTTCATTCAGTCAGTAGCTTCAAACATTTCTGGACGTTTTTCAATGGCAAAAATCAATGAATATTGTAAATGCACAAACAGTAATATCTCCACATTGCACGGTGCAATTCTGAAATTTTTTGCTTTTTCCTGCTAATCCTAGCATGATAAAGAAGATTCAAAGAGAGTGAGATGCCAGCTCCTTTCATTCAGTCAGTAGCTTCAAACATTTCTGGACGTTTTTCAATGGCAAAAATCAATGAATATTGTAAATGCACAAACAGTAATATCTCCACATTGCAAGGTGCAATTCTGAAATTTTTTGCTTTTTCCTGCTAATCCTAGCATGATAAAGAAGATTCAAAGAGAGTGAGATGCCAGCTCCTTTCATTCAGTCAGTAGCTTCAAACATTTCTGGACGTTTTGCAATGGCAAAAATCAATGAATATTGTAAATGCACAAACAGTAATATCTCCACATTGCACGGTGCAATTCTGAAATTTTTAGCTTTTTCCTGTTAATCCTAGCATGATAAAGAAGATTCAAAGAGAGTGAGATGCCAGCTCCTTTCATTCAGTCAGTAGCTTCAAACATTTCTGGTATATGAAAAACATGTTTTTCAATGGCAAAAATCAATGAATATTGTAAATGCACAAACAGTAATATCTCCACATTGCAAGGTGCAATTCTGAAATTTTTAGCTTTTTCCTGTTAATCCTAGCATGATAAAGAAGATTCAAAGAGAGTGAGATGCCAGCTCCTTTCATTCAGTCAGTAGCTTCAAACATTTCTGGTATATGAAAAACATGTTTTTCAATGGCAAAAATCAATGAATATTGTAAATGCACAAACAGTAATATCTCCACATTGCAAGGTGCAATTCTGAAATTTTTAGCTTTTTCCTGTTAATCCTAGCATGATAAAGAAGATTCAAAGAGAGTGAGATGCCAGCTCCTTTCATTCAGTCAGTAGCTTCAAACATTTCTGGTATATGAAAAACATGTTTTTCAATGGCAAAAATCAATGAATATTGTAAATGCACAAACAGTAATATCTCCACATTGCAAGGTGCAATTCTGAAATTTTTAGCTTTTTCCTGTTAATCCTAGCATGATAAAGAAGATTCAAAGAGAGTGAGATGCCAGCTCCTTTCATTCAGTCAGTAGCTTCAAACATTTCTGGACGTTTTTCAATGGCAAAAATCAATGAATATTGTAAATGCACAAACAGTAATATCTCCACATTGCACGGTGCAATTCTGAAATTTTTAGCTTTTTCCTGTTAATCCTAGCATGATAAAGAAGATTCAAAGAGAGTGAGATGCCAGCTCCTTTCATTCAGTCAGTAGCTTCAAACATTTCTGGTATATGAAAAACATGTTTTTCAATGGCAAAAATCAATGAATATTGTAAATGCACAAACAGTAATATCTCCACATTGCAAGGTGCAATTCTGAAATTTTTTGCTTTTTCCTGTTAATCCTAGCATGATAAAGAAGATTCAAAGAGAGTGAGATGCCAGCTCCTTTCATTCAGTCAGTAGCTTCAAACATTTCTGGTATATGAAAAACATGTTTTTCAATGGCAAAAATCAATGAATATTGTAAATGCACAAACAGTAATATCTCCACATTGCATGGTGCAATTCTGAAATTTTTTGCTTTTTCCTGTTAATCCTAGCATGATAAAGAAGATTCAAAGAGAGTGAGATGCCAGCTCCTTTCATTCAGTCAGTAGCTTCAAACATTTCTGGTATATGAAAAACATGTTTTTCAATGGCAAAAATCAATGAATATTGTAAATGCACAAACAGTAATATCTCCACATTGCAAGGTGCAATTCTGAAATTTTTAGCTTTTTCCTGTTAATCCTAGCATGATAAAGAAGATTCAAAGAGAGTGAGATGCCAGCTCCTTTCATTCAGTCAGTAGCTTCAAACATTTCTGGACGTTTTTCAATGGCAAAAATCAATGAATATTGTAAATGCACAAACAGTAATATCTCCACATTGCACGGTGCAATTCTGAAATTTTTAGCTTTTTCCTGTTAATCCTAGCATGATAAAGAAGATTCAAAGAGAGTGAGATGCCAGCTCCTTTCATTCAGTCAGTAGCTTCAAACATTTCTGGTATATGAAAAACATGTTTTTCAATGGCAAAAATCAATGAATATTGTAAATGCACAAACAGTAATATCTCCACATTGCAAGGTGCAATTCTGAAATTTTTTGCTTTTTCCTGTTAATCCTAGCATGATAAAGAAGATTCAAAGAGAGTGAGATGCCAGCTCCTTTCATTCAGTCAGTAGCTTCAAACATTTCTGGACGTTTTTCAATGGCAAAAATCAATGAATATTGTAAATGCACAAACAGTAATATCTCCACATTGCAAGGTGCAATTCTGAAATTTTTAGCTTTTTCCTGTTAATCCTAGCATGATAAAGAAGATTCAAAGAGAGTGAGATGCCAGCTCCTTTCATTCAGTCAGTAGCTTCAAACATTTCTGGTATATGAAAAACATGTTTTTCAATGGCAAAAATCAATGAATATTGTAAATGCACAAACAGTAATATCTCCACATTGCAAGGTGCAATTCTGAAATTTTTTGCTTTTTCCTGCTAATCCTAGCATGATAAAGAAGATTCAAAGAGAGTGAGATGCCAGCTCCTTTCATTCAGTCAGTAGCTTCAAACATTTCTGGTATATGAAAAACATGTTTTTCAATGGCAAAAATCAATGAATATTGTAAATGCACAAACAGTAATATCTCCACATTGCACGGTGCAATTCTGAAATTTTTTGCTTTTTCCTGCTAATCCTAGCATGATAAAGAAGATTCAAAGAGAGTGAGATGCCAGCTCCTTTCATTCAGTCAGTAGCTTCAAACATTTCTGGACGTTTTTCAATGGCAAAAATCAATGAATATTGTAAATGCACAAACAGTAATATCTCCACATTGCAAGGTGCAATTCTGAAATTTTTTGCTTTTTCCTGCTAATCCTAGCATGATAAAGAAGATTCAAAGAGAGTGAGATGCCAGCTCCTTTCATTCAGTCAGTAGCTTCAAACATTTCTGGTATATGAAAAACATGTTTTTCAATGGCAAAAATCAATGAATATTGTAAATGCACAAACAGTAATATCTCCACATTGCAAGGTGCAATTCTGAAATTTTTAGCTTTTTCCTGTTAATCCTAGCATGATAAAGAAGATTCAAAGAGAGTGAGATGCCAGCTCCTTTCATTCAGTCAGTAGCTTCAAACATTTCTGGTATATGAAAAACATGTTTTTCAATGGCAAAAATCAATGAATATTGTAAATGCACAAACAGTAATATCTCCACATTGCACGGTGCAATTCTGAAATTTTTTGCTTTTTCCTGTTAATCCTAGCATGATAAAGAAGATTCAAAGAGAGTGAGATGCCAGCTCCTTTCATTCAGTCAGTAGCTTCAAACATTTCTGGTATATGAAAAACATGTTTTTCAATGGCAAAAATCAATGAATATTGTAAATGCACAAACAGTAATATCTCCACATTGCACGGTGCAATTCTGAAATTTTTAGCTTTTTCCTGCTAATCCTAGCATGATAAAGAAGATTCAAAGAGAGTGAGATGCCAGCTCCTTTCATTCAGTCAGTAGCTTCAAACATTTCTGGTATATGAAAAACATGTTTTTCAATGGCAAAAATCAATGAATATTGTAAATGCACAAACAGTAATATCTCCACATTGCAAGGTGCAATTCTGAAATTTTTTGCTTTTTCCTGCTAATCCTAGCATGATAAAGAAGATTCAAAGAGAGTGAGATGCCAGCTCCTTTCATTCAGTCAGTAGCTTCAAACATTTCTGGTATATGAAAAACATGTTTTTCAATGGCAAAAATCAATGAATATTGTAAATGCACAAACAGTAATATCTCCACATTGCACGGTGCAATTCTGAAATTTTTTGCTTTTTCCTGCTAATCCTAGCATGATAAAGAAGATTCAAAGAGACTGAGATGCCAGCTCCTTTCATTCAGTCAGTAGCTTCAAACATTCTGGACGTTTTTCAATGGCAAAAATCAATGAATATTGTAAATGCACAAACAGTAATATCTCCACATTGCAACGTGCAATTCTGAAATTTTTTGCTTTTTCCTGCTAATCCTAGCATGATAAAGAAGATTCAAAGAGAGTGAGATGCCAGCTCCTTTCATTCAGTCAGTAGCTTCAAACATTTCTGGTATATGAAAAACATGTTTTTCAATGGCAAAAATCAATGAATATTGTAAATGCACAAACAGTAATATCTCCACATTGCAAGGTGCAATTCTGAAATTTTTAGCTTTTTCCTGCTAATCCTAGCATGATAAAGAAGATTCAAAGAGAGTGAGATGCCAGCTTTTCCATTCAGTCAGTAGCTTCAAACATTTCTGGTATATGAAAAACATGGTTTTTCAATGGCAAAAATCAATGAAGATTGTAAATGCACAAACAGTAATATCTCCACATTGCAAGGTGCAATTCTGAAATTTTTAGCTTTTTCCTGTTAATCCTAGCATGATAAAGAAGATTCCAAAGAGAGGTGAGATGCCAGCTCCTTTCATTCAGTCAGTAGCTTCAACATTTCTGGTATATGAAAAACATGTTTTTCAATGCAAAAATCAATGATTATTGTAAATGCACAAACAGTAATATCTCCACATTGCACGGTGCATTCTGAAATTTTTTGCTTTTTCCTGTTAATCCTAGCATGATAAAGAAGAGTCAAAGAGAGTGAGATGCCAGCTCCTTTCATTCAGTCAGTAGCTTCAAACATTTCTGGTAATATGAAAAACATGTTTTCAATGGCAAAAATCAATGAATATTGTAAATGCACAAACAGTAATATCTCCACATGCACGGTGCAATTCTGAAATTTTTAGCTTTTTCCTGCTAATCCTAGCATGATAAAGAAGATTCAAAGAGAGTGAGATGCCAGCTCCTTTCATTCAGTCAGTAGCTTCAACATTTCTGGTATATGAAAAACATGTTTTTCAATGGCAAAAATCAATGAATATTGTAAATGCACAAACAGTAATATCTCCACATTGCACAGGTGCAATTCTGAAATTTTTAGCTTTTTCCTGCTAATCCTAGCATGATAAAGAAGATTCAAAGAGAGTGAGATGCCAGCTCCTTTCATTCAGTCAGTAGCTTCAAACATTTCTGGTATATGAAAAACATGTTTTTCAATGCAAAAATCATGAATATTGTAAATGCACAAACAGTAATATCTCCACATTGGCACGTGCAATTCTGAAATTTTTAGCTTTTCCTGCTAATCCCTAGCATGATAAAGAAGATTCAAAGAGAGTGAGATGCCAGCTCCTTTCATTCAGTCAGTAGCTTCAAACATTTCTGACGTTTTTCAATGGCAAAAATCAATGAATATTGTAAATGCACAAACAGTAATATCTCCACATTGCACGGTGCAATTCTGAAATTTTTGCTTTTTCCTGCTAATCCTAGCATGATAAAGAAGATTTCAAAGAGAGTGAGATGCCAGCTCCTTTCATTCAGTCAGTAGCTTCAAACATTTCTGGTATATGAAAAACATGTTTTTCAATGGCAAAAATCAATGAATATTGTAAATGCACAAACAGTAATATCTCCACATTGCACGGTGCAATTCTGAAATTTTAGCTTTTTCCTGTTAATCCTAGGCATGATAAAGAAGATTCAAAAGAGAGTGAGATGCCAGCTCCTTTCATTCAGTCAGTAGCTTCAAACATTTCTGGGATATGAAAACAGTTTTTCAATGGCAAAAATCAATGAATATTGTAAATGCACAAACAGTAATATCTCCACATTGCACGGTGCAATTCTGAAATTTTTTGCTTTTTCCTGCTAATCCTAGCATGATAAAGAAGATTCAAAGAGAGTGAGATGCCAGCTCCTTTCATTCAGTCAGTAGCTTCAAACATTTCTGGTATATGAAAAACATGTTTTTCAATGGCAAAAATCAATGAATATTGTAAATGCACAAACAGTAATATCTCCACATTGCACGGTGCAATTCTGAAATTTTTAGCTTTTTCCTGCTAATCCTAGCATGATAAAGAAGATTCAAAGAGAGTGAGATGCCAGCTCCTTTCATTCAGTCAGTAGCTTCAAACATTTCTGGTATATGAAAAAACATGTTTTTCAATGGCAAAAATCAATGAATATTGTAAATGCACAAACAGTAATATCTCCACATTGCACGGTGCAATTCTGAAATTTTAGCTTTTTCCTGCTAATCCTAGCATGATAAAGAAGATTCAAAGAGAGTGAGATGCCAGCTCCTTTCATTCAGTCAGTAGCTTCAAACATTTCTGGCATATGAAAAACCTGTTTTTCAATGGCAAAAATCAATGAATATTGTAAATGCACAAACAGTAATATCTCCACATTGCACGGTGCAATTCTGAAATTTTTAGCTTTTTCCTGTTAATCCTAGCATGATAAAGAAGATTCAAAGAGAGTGAGATGCCAGCTCCTTTCATTCAGTCAGTAGCTTCAAACATTTCTGGTATATGAAAAACATGTTTTCAATGGCAAAAATCAATGAATATTGTAAATGCACAAACAGTAATATCTCCACATTGCACGGTGCAATTCTGAAATTTTTAGCTTTTTCCTGCTAATCCTAGCATGATAAAGAAGATTCAAAGAGAGTGAGATGCCAGCTCCTTTCATTCAGTCAGTAGCTTCAAACATTTCTGGTATATGAAAAACATGTTTTTCAATGGCAAAAATCAATGAATATTGTAAATGCACAAACAGTAATATCTCCACATTGCACGGTGCAATTCTGAAATTTTTAGCTTTTTCCTGTTAATCCTAGCATGATAAAGAAGATTCAAAGAGAGTGAGATGCCAGCTCCTTTCATTCAGTCAGTAGCTTCAAACATTTCTGGTATATGAAAAACATGTTTTTCAATGGCAAAAATCAATGAATATTGTAAATGCACAAACAGTAATATCTCCACATTGCACGGTGCAATTCTGAAAATTTTTAGCTTTTTCCTGCTAATCCTAGCATGATAAAGAAGATTCAAAGAGAGTGAGATGCCAGCTCCTTTCATTCAGTCAGTAGCTTCAAACATTTCTGGATGAAAAACATGTTTTCAATGGCAAAAATCAATGAATATTGTAAATGCACAAACAGTAATATCTCCACATTGCACGGTGCAATTCTGAAATTTTTTGCTTTTTCCTGCTAATCCTAGCATGATAAAGAAGATTCAAAGAGAGTGAGATGCCAGCTCCTTTCATTCAGTCAGTAGCTTCAAACATTTCTGGTATATGAAAAACATGTTTTTCAATGGCAAAAATCAATGAATATTGTAAATGCACAAACAGTAATATCTCCACATTGCACGGTGCAATTCTGAAATTTTTTTCTTTTTCCTGCTTAATCCTAGCATGATAAAGAAGATTCAAAGAGAGGAGATGCCAGCTCCTTTCATTCAGTCAGTAGCTTCAAACATTTCTGGTATATGAAAAACATGTTTTTCAATGGCAAAAATCAATGAATATTGTAAATGCACAAACAGTAATATCTCCACATTGCACGGTGCAATTCTGAAATTTTTAGCTTTTTCCTGTTAATCCTAGCATGATAAAGAAGATTCAAAGAGAGTGAGATGCCAGCTCCTTTCATTCAGTCAGTAGCTTCAAACATTTCTGGTATATGAAAAAACATGTTTTTCAATGGCAAAAATCAATGAATATTGTAAATGCACAAACAGTAATATCTCCACATTGCACGGTGCAATTCTGAAATTTTTTGCTTTTTCCTGCTAATCCTAGCATGATAAAGAAGATTCAAAGAGAGTGAGATGCCAGCTCCTTTCATTCAGTCAGTAGCTTCAAACATTTCTGGTATATGAAAAACATGTTTTTCAATGGCAAAAATCAATGAATATTGTAAATGCACAAACAGTAATATCTCCACATTGCACGGTGCAATTCTGAAATTTTTAGCTTTTTCCTGCTAATCCTAGCATGATAAAGAAGATTCAAAGAGAGTGAGATGCCAGCTCCTTTCATTCAGTCAGTAGCTTCAAACATTTCTGGTATATGAAAAACATGTTTTTCAATGGCAAAAATCAATGAATATTGTAAATGCACAAACAGTAATATCTCCACATTGCACGGTGCAATTCTGAAATTTTTAGCTTTTTCCTGCTAATCCTAGCATGATAAAGAAGATTCAAAGAGAGTGAGATGCCAGCTCCTTTCATTCAGTCAGTAGCTTCAAACATTTCTGGTATATGAAAAACATGTTTTTCAATGGCAAAAATCAATGAATATTGTAAATGCACAAACAGTAATATCTCCACATTGCACGGTGCAATTCTGAAATTTTTAGCTTTTTCCTGCTAATCCTAGCATGATAAAGAAGATTCAAAGAGAGTGAGATGCCAGCTCCTTTCATTCAGTCAGTAGCTTCAAACATTTCTGGTATGAAAAACATGTTTTTCAATGGCAAAAATCAATGAATATTGTAAATGCACAAACAGTAATATCTCCACATTGCACGGTGCAATTCTGAAATTTTTTGCTTTTTCCTGCTAATCCTAGCATGATAAAGAAGATTCAAAGAGAGTGAGATGCCAGCTCCTTTCATTCAGTCAGTAGCTTCAAACATTTCTGGTATATGAAAAACATGTTTTTCAATGGCAAAAATCAATGAATATTGTAAATGCACAAACAGTAATATCTCCACATTGCACGGTGCAATTCTGAAATTTTTAGCTTTTTCCTGTTAATCCTAGCATGATAAAGAAGATTCAAAGAGAGTGAGATGCCAGCTCCTTTCATTCAGTCAGTAGCTTCAAACATTTCTGGACGTTTTTCAATGGCAAAAATCAATGAATATTGTAAATGCACAAACAGTAATATCTCCACATTGCACGGTGCAATTCTGAAATTTTTTGCTTTTTCCTGCTAATCCTAGCATGATAAAGAAGATTCAAAGAGAGTGAGATGCCAGCTCCTTTCATTCAGTCAGTAGCTTCAAACATTTCTGGTATATGAAAAACATGTTTTTCAATGGCAAAAATCAATGAATATTGTAAATGCACAAACAGTAATATCTCCACATTGCACGGTGCAATTCTGAAAATTTTTAGCTTTTTCCTGCTAATCCTAGCATGATAAAGAAGATTCAAAGAGAGTGAGATGCCAGCTCCTTTCATTCAGTCAGTAGCTTCAAACATTTCTGGTATATGAAAAACATGTTTTTCAATGGCAAAAATCAATGAATATTGTAAATGCACAAACAGTAATATCTCCACATTGCACGGTGCAATTCTGAAATTTTTTGCTTTTTCCTGCTAATCCTAGCATGATAAAGAAGATTCAAAGAGAGTGAGATGCCAGCTCCTTTCATTCAGTCAGTAGCTTCAAACATTTCTGGACGTTTTTCAATGGCAAAAATCAATGAATATTGTAAATGCACAAACAGTAATATCTCCACATTGCACGGTGCAATTCTGAAATTTTTAGCTTTTTCCTGTTAATCCTAGCATGATAAAGAAGATTCAAAGAGAGTGAGATGCCAGCTCCTTTCATTCAGTCAGTAGCTTCAAACATTTCTGGTATATGAAAAACATGTTTTTCAATGGCAAAAATCAATGAATATTGTAAATGCACAAACAGTAATATCTCCACATTGCACGGTGCAATTCTGAAATTTTTAGCTTTTTCCTGCTAATCCTAGCATGATAAAGAAGATTCAAAGAGAGTGAGATGCCAGCTCCTTTCATTCAGTCAGTAGCTTCAAACATTTCTGGTATATGAAAAACATGTTTTTCAATGGCAAAAATCAATGAATATTGTAAATGCACAAACAGTAATATCTCCACATTGCACGGTGCAATTCTGAAATTTTTAGCTTTTTCCTGCTAATCCTAGCATGATAAAGAAGATTCAAAGAGAGTGAGATGCCAGCTCCTTTCATTCAGTCAGTAGCTTCAAACATTTCTGGTATATGAAAAACATGTTTTTCAATGGCAAAAATCAATGAATATTGTAAATGCACAAACAGTAATATCTCCACATTGCACGGTGCAATTCTGAAATTTTTAGCTTTTTCCTGCTAATCCTAGCATGATAAAGAAGATTCAAAGAGAGTGAGATGCCAGCTCCTTTCATTCAGTCAGTAGCTTCAAACATTTCTGGACGTTTTTCAATGGCAAAAATCAATGAATATTGTAAATGCACAAACAGTAATATCTCCACATTGCACGGTGCAATTCTGAAATTTTTGCTTTTTCCTGCTAATCCTAGCATGATAAAGAAGATTCAAAGAGAGTGAGATGCCAGCTCCTTTCATTCAGTCAGTAGCTTCAAACATTTCTGGTATATGAAAAACATGTTTTTCAATGGCAAAAATCAATGAATATTGTAAATGCACAAACAGTAATATCTCCACATTGCACGGTGCAATTCTGAAATTTTTAGCTTTTTCCTGTTAATCCTAGCATGATAAAGAAGATTCAAAGAGAGTGAGATGCCAGCTCCTTTCATTCAGTCAGTAGCTTCAAACATTTCTGGTATATGAAAAACTGTTTTTCAATGGCAAAAATCAATGAATATTGTAAATGCACAAACAGTAATATCTCCACATTGCACGGTGCAATTCTGAAATTTTTTGCTTTTCCTGCTAATCCTAGCATGATAAAGAAGATTCAAAGAGAGTGAGATGCCAGCTCCTTTCATTCAGTCAGTAGCTTCAAACATTTCTGGTATATGAAAAACATGTTTTTCAATGGCAAAAATCAATGAATATTGTAAATGCACAAACAGTAATATCTCCACATTGCACGGTGCAATTCTGAAATTTTTAGCTTTTTCCTGCTAATCCTAGCATGATAAAGAAGATTCAAAGAGAGTGAGATGCCAGCTCCTTTCATTCAGTCAGTAGCTTCAAACATTTCTGGTATATGAAAAACATGTTTTTCAATGGCAAAAATCAATGAATATTGTAAATGCACAAACAGTAATATCTCCACATTGCACGGTGCAATTCTGAAATTTTTTGCTTTTTCCTGCTAATCCTAGCATGATAAAGAAGATTCAAAGAGAGTGAGATGCCAGCTCCTTTCATTCAGTCAGTAGCTTCAAACATTTCTGGTATATGAAAAACATGTTTTTCAATGGCA
This sequence comes from Phyllobates terribilis, assembly GCF_046119375.1. Taxonomy (NCBI): domain Eukaryota; kingdom Metazoa; phylum Chordata; class Amphibia; order Anura; family Dendrobatidae; genus Phyllobates; species Phyllobates terribilis. The sequence continues at coordinate 72,163 of NW_027365946.1, forward strand.
AAAATCAATGAATATTGTAAATGCACAAACAGTAATATCTCCACATTGCACGGTGCAATTCTGAAATTTTTAGCTTTTTCCTGCTAATCCTAGCATGATAAAGAAGATTCAAAGAGAGTGAGATGCCAGCTCCTTTCATTCAGTCAGTAGCTTCAAACATTTCTGGTATATGAAAAACATGTTTTTCAATGGCAAAAATCAATGAATATTGTAAATGCACAAACAGTAATATCTCCACATTGCACGGTGCAATTCTGAAATTTTTTGCTTTTTCCTGCTAATCCTAGCATGATAAAGAAGATTCAAAGAGAGTGAGATGCCAGCTCCTTTCATTCAGTCAGTAGCTTCAAACATTTCTGGTATATGAAAAACATGTTTTTCAATGGCAAAAATCAATGAATATTGTAAATGCACAAACAGTAATATCTCCACATTGCACGGTGCAATTCTGAAATTTTTAGCTTTTTCCTGTTAATCCTAGCATGATAAAGAAGATTCAAAGAGAGTGAGATGCCAGCTCCTTTCATTCAGTCAGTAGCTTCAAACATTTCTGGTATATGAAAAACATGTTTTTCAATGGCAAAAATCAATGAATATTGTAAATGCACAAACAGTAATATCTCCACATTGCACGGTGCAATTCTGAAATTTTTTGCTTTTTCCTGCTAATCCTAGCATGATAAAGAAGATTCAAAGAGAGTGAGATGCCAGCTCCTTTCATTCAGTCAGTAGCTTCAAACATTTCTGGTATATGAAAAACATGTTTTTCAATGGCAAAAATCAATGAATATTGTAAATGCACAAACAGTAATATCTCCACATTGCACGGTGCAATTCTGAAATTTTTAGCTTTTTCCTGCTAATCCTAGCATGATAAAGAAGATTCAAAGAGAGTGAGATGCCAGCTCCTTTCATTCAGTCAGTAGCTTCAAACATTTCTGGTATATGAAAAACATGTTTTTCAATGGCAAAAATCAATGAATATTGTAAATGCACAAACAGTAATATCTCCACATTGCACGGTGCAATTCTGAAATTTTTTGCTTTTTCCTGCTAATCCTAGCATGATAAAGAAGATTCAAAGAGAGTGAGATGCCAGCTCCTTTCATTCAGTCAGTAGCTTCAAACATTTCTGATATGTATAACAGTTTTTCAATGGCAAAAATCAATGAATATTGTAAATGCACAAACAGTAATATCTCCACATTGCACGGTGCAATTCTGAAATTTTTAGCTTTTTCCTGCTAATCCTAGCATGATAAAGAAGATTCAAAGAGAGTGAGATGCCAGCTCCTTTCATTCAGTCAGTAGCTTCAAACATTTCTGGTATATGAAAAAACATGTTTTTCAATGGCAAAAATCAATGAATATTGTAAATGCACAAACAGTAATATCTCCACATTGCACGGTGCAATTCTGAAATTTTTAGCTTTTTCCTGCTAATCCTAGCATGATAAAGAAGATTCAAAGAGAGTGAGATGCCAGCTCCTTTCATTCAGTCAGTAGCTTCAAACATTTCTGGTATATGAAAAACATGTTTTTCAATGGCAAAAATCAATGAATATTGTAAATGCACAAACAGTAATATCTCCACATTGCACGGTGCAATTCTGAAATTTTTTGCTTTTTCCTGCTAATCCTAGCATGATAAAGAAGATTCAAAGAGAGTGAGATGCCAGCTCCTTTCATTCAGTCAGTAGCTTCAAACATTTCTGGTATATGAAAAACATGTTTTTCAATGGCAAAAATCAATGAATATTGTAAATGCACAAACAGTAATATCTCCACATTGCACGGTGCAATTCTGAAATTTTTAGCTTTTTCCTGTTAATCCTAGCATGATAAAGAAGATTCAAAGAGAGTGAGATGCCAGCTCCTTTCATTCAGTCAGTAGCTTCAAACATTTCTGGTATATGAAAAACATGTTTTTCAATGGCAAAAATCAATGAATATTGTAAATGCACAAACAGTAATATCTCCACATTGCACGGTGCAATTCTGAAATTTTTAGCTTTTTCCTGCTAATCCTAGCATGATAAAGAAGATTCAAAGAGAGTGAGATGCCAGCTCCTTTCATTCAGTCAGTAGCTTCAAACATTTCTGGTATATGAAAAACATGTTTTTCAATGGCAAAAATCAATGAATATTGTAAATGCACAAACAGTAATATCTCCACATTGCACGGTGCAATTCTGAAATTTTTTGCTTTTTCCTGCTAATCCTAGCATGATAAAGAAGATTCAAAGAGAGTGAGATGCCAGCTCCTTTCATTCAGTCAGTAGCTTCAAACATTTCTGGTATATGAAAAACATGTTTTCAATGGCAAAAATCAATGAATATTGTAAATGCACAAACAGTAATATCTCCACATTGCACGGTGCAATTCTGAAATTTTTAGCTTTTTCCTGTTAATCCTAGCATGATAAAGAAGATTCAAAGAGAGTGAGATGCCAGCTCCTTTCATTCAGTCAGTAGCTTCAAACATTTCTGGTATATGAAAAACATGTTTTTCAATGGCAAAAATCAATGAATATTGTAAATGCACAAACAGTAATATCTCCACATTGCACGGTGCAATTCTGAAATTTTTAGCTTTTTCCTGCTAATCCTAGCATGATAAAGAAGATTCAAAGAGAGTGAGATGCCAGCTCCTTTCATTCAGTCAGTAGCTTCAAACATTTCTGGTATATGAAAAACATGTTTTTCAATGGCAAAAATCAATGAATATTGTAAATGCACAAACAGTAATATCTCCACATTGCACGGTGCAATTCTGAAATTTTTAGCTTTTTCCTGTTAATCCTAGCATGATAAAGAAGATTCAAAGAGAGTGAGATGCCAGCTCCTTTCATTCAGTCAGTAGCTTCAAACATTTCTGGTATATGAAAAACATGTTTTTCAATGGCAAAAATCAATGAATATTGTAAATGCACAAACAGTAATATCTCCACATTGCACGGTGCAATTCTGAAATTTTTAGCTTTTTCCTGCTAATCCTAGCATGATAAAGAAGATTCAAAGAGAGTGAGATGCCAGCTCCTTTCATTCAGTCAGTAGCTTCAAACATTTCTGGTATATGAAAAACATGTTTTTCAATGGCAAAAATCAATGAATATTGTAAATGCACAAACAGTAATATCTCCACATTGCACGGTGCAATTCTGAAATTTTTAGCTTTTTCCTGTTAATCCTAGCATGATAAAGAAGATTCAAAGAGAGTGAGATGCCAGCTCCTTTCATTCAGTCAGTAGCTTCAAACATTTCTGGTATATGAAAAACATGTTTTTCAATGGCAAAAATCAATGAATATTGTAAATGCACAAACAGTAATATCTCCACATTGCACGGTGCAATTCTGAAATTTTTTGCTTTTTCCTGCTAATCCTAGCATGATAAAGAAGATTCAAAGAGAGTGAGATGCCAGCTCCTTTCATTCAGTCAGTAGCTTCAAACATTTCTGGTATATGAAAAACATGTTTTTCAATGGCAAAAATCAATGAATATTGTAAATGCACAAACAGTAATATCTCCACATTGCACGGTGCAATTCTGAAATTTTTTAGCTTTTTCCTGTTAATCCTAGCATGATAAAGAAGATTCAAAGAGAGTGAGATGCCAGCTCCTTTCATTCAGTCAGTAGCTTCAAACATTTCTGGTATATGAAAAACATGTTTTTCAATGGCAAAAATCAATGAATATTGTAAATGCACAAACAGTAATATCTCCACATTGCACGGTGCAATTCTGAAATTTTTAGCTTTTTCCTGTTAATCCTAGCATGATAAAGAAGATTCAAAGAGAGTGAGATGCCAGCTCCTTTCATTCAGTCAGTAGCTTCAAACATTTCTGGTATAGAAAAACATGTTTTTCAATGGCAAAAATCAATGAATATTGTAAATGCACAAACAGTAATATCTCCACATTGCACGGTGCAATTCTGAAATTTTTAGCTTTTTCCTGTTAATCCTAGCATGATAAAGAAGATTCAAAGAGAGTGAGATGCCAGCTCCTTTCATTCAGTCAGTAGCTTCAAACATTTCTGGTATATGAAAAACATGTTTTTCAATGGCAAAAATCAATGAATATTGTAAATGCACAAACAGTAATATCTCCACATTGCACGGTGCAATTCTGAAATTTTTAGCTTTTTCCTGTTAATCCTAGCATGATAAAGAAGATTCAAAGAGAGTGAGATGCCAGCTCCTTTCATTCAGTCAGTAGCTTCAAACATTTCTGGTATATGAAAAACATGTTTTTCAATGGCAAAAATCAATGAATATTGTAAATGCACAAACAGTAATATCTCCACATTGCACGGTGCAATTCTGAAATTTTTTGCTTTTTCCTGCTAATCCTAGCATGATAAAGAAGATTCAAAGAGAGTGAGATGCCAGCTCCTTTCATTCAGTCAGTAGCTTCAAACATTTCTGGTATATGAAAAACATGTTTTTCAATGGCAAAAATCAATGAATATTGTAAATGCACAAACAGTAATATCTCCACATTGCAAGGTGCAATTCTGAAATTTTTAGCTTTTTCCTGTTAATCCTAGCATGATAAAGAAGATTCAAAGAGAGTGAGATGCCAGCTCCTTTCATTCAGTCAGTAGCTTCAAACATTTCTGGTATATGAAAAACATGTTTTTCAATGGCAAAAATCAATGAATATTGTAAATGCACAAACAGTAATATCTCCACATTGCACGGTGCAATTCTGAAATTTTTAGCTTTTTCCTGCTAATCCTAGCATGATAAAGAAGATTCAAAGAGAGTGAGATGCCAGCTCCTTTCATTCAGTCAGTAGCTTCAAACATTTCTGGTATATGAAAAACATGTTTTTCAATGGCAAAAATCAATGAATATTGTAAATGCACAAACAGTAATATCTCCACATTGCACGGTGCAATTCTGAAATTTTTAGCTTTTTCCTGTTAATCCTAGCATGATAAAGAAGATTCAAAGAGAGTGAGATGCCAGCTCCTTTCATTCAGTCAGTAGCTTCAAACATTTCTGGTATATGAAACATGTTTTTCAATGGCAAAAATCAATGAATATTGTAAATGCACAAACAGTAATATCTCCACATTGCACAGGTGCAATTCTGAAATTTTTTGCTTTTTCCTGTTAATCCTAGCATGATAAAGAAGATTCAAAGAGAGTGAGATGCCAGCTCCTTTCATTCAGTCAGTAGCTTCAAACATTTCTGGTATATGAAAAACATGTTTTTCAATGGCAAAAATCAATGAATATTGTAAATGCACAAACAGTAATATCTCCACATTGCACGGTGCAATTCTGAAATTTTTTGCTTTTTCCTGCTAATCCTAGCATGATAAAGAAGATTCAAAGAGAGTGAGATGCCAGCTCCTTTCATTCAGTCAGTAGCTTCAAACATTTCTGGTATATGAAAAACATGTTTTTCAATGGCAAAAATCAATGAATATTGTAAATGCACAAACAGTAATATCTCCACATTGCACGGTGCAATTCTGAAATTTTTTGCTTTTTCCTGCTAATCCTAGCATGATAAAGAAGATTCAAAGAGAGTGAGATGCCAGCTCCTTTCATTCAGTCAGTAGCTTCAAACATTTCTGGACGTTTTTCAATGGCAAAAATCAATGAATATTGTAAATGCACAAACAGTAATATCTCCACATTGCACGGTGCAATTCTGAAATTTTTAGCTTTTTCCTGCTAATCCTAGCATGATAAAGAAGATTCAAAGAGAGTGAGATGCCAGCTCCTTTCATTCAGTCAGTAGCTTCAAACATTTCTGGTATATGAAAAACATGTTTTTCAATGGCAAAAATCAATGAATATTGTAAATGCACAAACAGTAATATCTCCACATTGCAAGGTGCAATTCTGAAATTTTTAGCTTTTTCCTGCTAATCCTAGCATGATAAAGAAGATTCAAAGAGAGTGAGATGCCAGCTCCTTTCATTCAGTCAGTAGCTTCAAACATTTCTGGTATATGAAAAACATGTTTTTCAATGGCAAAAATCAATGAATATTGTAAATGCACAAACAGTAATATCTCCACATTGCAAGGTGCAATTCTGAAATTTTTTGCTTTTTCCTGTTAATCCTAGCATGATAAAGAAGATTCAAAGAGAGTGAGATGCCAGCTCCTTTCATTCAGTCAGTAGCTTCAAACATTTCTGGACGTTTTTCAATGGCAAAAATCAATGAATATTGTAAATGCACAAACAGTAATATCTCCACATTGCACGGTGCAATTCTGAAATTTTTTGCTTTTTCCTGCTAATCCTAGCATGATAAAGAAGATTCAAAGAGAGTGAGATGCCAGCTCCTTTCATTCAGTCAGTAGCTTCAAACATTTCTGGTATATGAAAAACATGTTTTTCAATGGCAAAAATCAATGAATATTGTAAATGCACAAACAGTAATATCTCCACATTGCACGGTGCAATTCTGAAATTTTTTGCTTTTTCCTGCTAATCCTAGCATGATAAAGAAGATTCAAAGAGAGTGAGATGCCAGCTCCTTTCATTCAGTCAGTAGCTTCAAACATTTCTGGTATATGAAAAACATGTTTTTCAATGGCAAAAATCAATGAATATTGTAAATGCACAAACAGTAATATCTCCACATTGCACGGTGCAATTCTGAAATTTTTTGCTTTTTCCTGCTAATCCTAGCATGATAAAGAAGATTCAAAGAGAGTGAGATGCCAGCTCCTTTCATTCAGTCAGTAGCTTCAAACATTTCTGGACGTTTTTCAATGGCAAAAATCAATGAATATTGTAAATGCACAAACAGTAATATCTCCACATTGCAAGGTGCAATTCTGAAATTTTTAGCTTTTTCCTGTTAATCCTAGCATGATAAAGAAGATTCAAAGAGAGTGAGATGCCAGCTCCTTTCATTCAGTCAGTAGCTTCAAACATTTCTGGTATATGAAAAACATGTTTTTCAATGGCAAAAATCAATGAATATTGTAAATGCACAAACAGTAATATCTCCACATTGTACGGTGCAATTCTGAAATTTTTTGCTTTTTCCTGCTAATCCTAGCATGATAAAAGATTCAAAGAGAGTGAGATGCCAGCTCCTTTCATTCAGTCAGTAGCTTCAAACATTTCTGGTATATGAAAAACATGTTTTTCAATGGCAAAAATCAATGAATATTGTAAATGCACAAACAGTAATATCTCCACATTGCACGGTGCAATTCTGAAATTTTTTAGCTTTTTCCTGTTAATCCTAGCATGATAAAGAAGATTCAAAGAGAGTGAGATGCCAGCTCCTTTCATTCAGTCAGTAGCTTCAAACATTTCTGGACGTTTTTCAATGGCAAAAATCAATGAATATTGTAAATGCACAAACAGTAATATCTCCACATTGCACGGTGCAATTCTGAAATTTTTAGCTTTTTCCTGCTAATCCTAGCATGATAAAGAAGATTCAAAGAGAGTGAGATGCCAGCTCCTTTCATTCAGTCAGTAGCTTCAAACATTTCTGGTATATGGAAAACATGTTTTCAATGGCAAAAATCAATGAATATTGTAAATGCACAAACAGTAATATCTCCACATTGCAAGGTGCAATTCTGAAATTTTTAGCTTTTTCCTGTTAATCCTAGCATGATAAAGAAGATTCAAAGAGAGTGAGATGCCAGCTCCTTTCATTCAGTCAGTAGCTTCAAACATTTCTGGTATATGAAAAACATGTTTTTCAATGGCAAAAATCAATGAATATTGTAAATGCACAAACAGTAATATCTCCACATTGCAAGGTGCAATTCTGAAATTTTTTGCTTTTTCCTGCTAATCCTAGCATGATAAAGAAGATTCAAAGAGAGTGAGATGCCAGCTCCTTTCATTCAGTCAGTAGCTTCAAACATTTCTGGTATATGGAAAAACATGTTTTTCAATGGCAAAAATCAATGAATATTGTAAATGCACAAACAGTAATATCTCCACATTGCACGGTGCAATTCTGAAATTTTTTGCTTTTTCCTGCTAATCCTAGCATGATAAAGAAGATTCAAAGAGAGTGAGATGCCAGCTCCTTTCATTCAGTCAGTAGCTTCAAACATTTCTGGTATATGAAAAACATGTTTTTCAATGGCAAAAATCAATGAATATTGTAAATGCACAAACAGTAATATCTCCACATTGCACGGTGCAATTCTGAAATTTTTTGCTTTTTCCTGCTAATCCTAGCATGATAAAGAAGATTCAAAGAGAGTGAGATGCCAGCTCCTTTCATTCAGTCAGTAGCTTCAAACATTTCTGGTATATGAAAAACATGTTTTTCAATGGCAAAAATCAATGAATATTGTAAATGCACAAACAGTAATATCTCCACATTGCACGGTGCAATTCTGAAATTTTTTGCTTTTTCCTGCTAATCCTAGCATGATAAAGAAGATTCAAAGAGAGTGAGATGCCAGCTCCTTTCATTCAGTCAGTAGCTTCAAACATTTCTGGACGTTTTTCAATGGCAAAAATCAATGAATATTGTAAATGCACAAACAGTAATATCTCCACATTGCAAGGTGCAATTCTGAAATTTTTAGCTTTTTCCTGTTAATCCTAGCATGATAAAGAAGATTCAAAGAGAGTGAGATGCCAGCTCCTTTCATTCAGTCAGTAGCTTCAAACATTTCTGGTATATGAAAAACATGTTTTTCAATGGCAAAAATCAATGAATATTGTAAATGCACAAACAGTAATATCTCCACATTGCACGGTGCAATTCTGAAATTTTTTGCTTTTTCCTGTTAATCCTAGCATGATAAAGAAGATTCAAAGAGAGTGAGATGCCAGCTCCTTTCATTCAGTCAGTAGCTTCAAACATTTCTGGTATATGAAAAACATGTTTTTCAATGGCAAAAATCAATGAATATTGTAAATGCACAAACAGTAATATCTCCACATTGCACGGTGCAATTCTGAAATTTTTTGCTTTTTCCTGCTAATCCTAGCATGATAAAGAAGATTCAAAGAGAGTGAGATGCCAGCTCCTTTCATTCAGTCAGTAGCTTCAAACATTTCTGGTATATGAAAAACATGTTTTTCAATGGCAAAAATCAATGAATATTGTAAATGCACAAACAGTAATATCTCCACATTGCACGGTGCAATTCTGAAATTTTTAGCTTTTTCCTGTTAATCCTAGCATGATAAAGAAGATTCAAAGAGAGTGAGATGCCAGCTCCTTTCATTCAGTCAGTAGCTTCAAACATTTCTGGTATATGAAAAACATGTTTTTCAATGGCAAAAATCAATGAATATTGTAAATGCACAAACAGTAATATCTCCACATTGCACAGGTGCAATTCTGAAATTTTTAGCTTTTTCCTGCTAATCCTAGCATGATAAAGAAGATTCAAAGAGAGTGAGATGCCAGCTCCTTTCATTCAGTCAGTAGCTTCAAACATTTCTGGTATATGAAAAACATGTTTTTCAATGGCAAAAATCAATGAATATTGTAAATGCACAAACAGTAATATCTCCACATTGCACGGTGCAATTCTGAAATTTTTAGCTTTTTCCTGTTAATCCTAGCATGATAAATAAGATTCAAAGAGAGTGAGATGCCAGCTCCTTTCATTCAGTCAGTAGCTTCAAACATTTCTGGTATATGAAAAACATGTTTTTCAATGGCAAAAATCAATGAATATTGTAAATGCACAAACAGTAATATCTCCACATTGCAAGGTGCAATTCTGAAATTTTTAGCTTTTTCCTGCTAATCCTAGCATGATAAAGAAGATTCAAAGAGAGTGAGATGCCAGCTCCTTTCATTCAGTCAGTAGCTTCAAACATTTCTGGTATATGAAAAACATGTTTTTCAATGGCAAAAATCAATGAATATTGTAAATGCACAAACAGTAATATCTCCACATTGCAAGGTGCAATTCTGAATTTTTTGCTTTTTCCTGCTAATCCTAGCATGATAAAGAAGATTCAAAGAGAGTGAGATGCCAGCTCCTTTCATTCAGTCAGTAGCTTCAAACATTTCTGGTATATGAAAAACATGTTTTTCAATGGCAAAAATCAATGAATATTGTAAATGCACAAACAGTAATATCTCCACATTGCAAGGTGCAATTCTGAAATTTTTTGCTTTTTCCTGTTAATCCTAGCATGATAAAAAAGATTCAAAGAGAGTGAGATGCCAGCTCCTTTCATTCAGTCAGTAGCTTCAAACATTTCTGGTATATGAAAAACATGTTTTTCAATGGCAAAAATCAATGAATATTGTAAATGCACAAACAGTAATATCTCCACATTGCACGGTGCAATTCTGAAATTTTTAGCTTTTTCCTGTTAATCCTAGCATGATAAAGAAGATTCAAAGAGAGTGAGATGCCAGCTCCTTTCATTCAGTCAGTAGCTTCAAACATTTCTGGTATATGAAAAACATGTTTTTCAATGGCAAAAATCAATGAATATTGTAAATGCACAAACAGTAATATCTCCACATTGCACGGTGCAATTCTGAAATTTTTAGCTTTTTCCTGTTAATCCTAGCATGATAAAGAACATTCAAAGAGAGTGAGATGCCAGCTCCTTTCATTCAGTCAGTAGCTTCAAACATTTCTGGACGTTTTTCAATGGCAAAAATCAATGAATATTGTAAATGCACAAACAGTAATATCTCCACATTGCAAGGTGCAATTCTGAAATTTTTAGCTTTTTCCTGTTAATCCTAGCATGATAAAGAAGATTCAAAGAGAGTGAGATGCCAGCTCCTTTCATTCAGTCAGTAGCTTCAAACATTTCTGGTATATGAAAAACATGTTTTTCAATGGCAAAAATCAATGAATATTGTAAATGCACAAACAGTAATATCTCCACATTGCACGGTGCAATTCTGAAATTTTTTGCTTTTTCCTGTTAATCCTAGCATGATAAAGAAGATTCAAAGAGAGTGAGATGCCAGCTCCTTTCATTCAGTCAGTAGCTTCAAACATTTCTGGTATATGAAAAACATGTTTTTCAATGGCAAAAATCAATGAATATTGTAAATGCACAAACAGTAATATCTCCACATTGCAAGGTGCAATTCTGAAATTTTTTGCTTTTTCCTGTTAATCCTAGCATGATAAAGAAGATTCAAAGAGAGTGAGATGCCAGCTCCTTTCATTCAGTCAGTAGCTTCAAACATTTCTGGTATATGAAAAACATGTTTTTCAATGGCAAAAATCAATGAATATTGTAAATGCACAAACAGTAATATCTCCACATTGCACGGTGCAATTCTGAAATTTTTTGCTTTTTCCTGTTAATCCTAGCATGATAAAGAAGATTCAAAGAGAGTGAGATGCCAGCTCCTTTCATTCAGTCAGTAGCTTCAAACATTTCTGGTATATGAAAAACATGTTTTTCAATGGCAAAAATCAATGAATATTGTAAATGCACAAACAGTAATATCTCCACATTGCACGGTGCAATTCTGAAATTTTTTGCTTTTTCCTGCTAATCCTAGCATGATAAAGAAGATTCAAAGAGAGTGAGATGCCAGCTCCTTTCATTCAGTCAGTAGCTTCAAACATTTCTGGTATATGAAAAACATGTTTTTCAATGGCAAAAATCAATGAATATTGTAAATGCACAAACAGTAATATCTCCACATTGCAAGGTGCAATTCTGAAATTTTTGCTTTTTCCTGCTAATCCTAGCATGATAAAGAAGATTCAAAGAGAGTGAGATGCCAGCTCCTTTCATTCAGTCAGTAGCTTCAAACATTTCTGGTATATGAAAAACATGTTTTTCAATGGCAAAAATCAATGAATATTGTAAATGCACAAACAGTAATATCTCCACATTGCACGGTGCAATTCTGAAATTTTTTGCTTTTTCCTGCTAATCCTAGCATGATAAAGAAGATTCAAAGAGAGTGAGATGCCAGCTCCTTTCATTCAGTCAGTAGCTTCAAACATTTCTGGTATATGAAAAACATGTTTTTCAATGGCAAAAATCAATGAATATTGTAAATGCACAAACAGTAATATCTCCACATTGCACGGTGCAATTCTGAAATTTTTTTGCTTTTTCCTGCTAATCCTAGCATGATAAAGAAGATTCAAAGAGAGTGAGATGCCAGCTCCTTTCATTCAGTCAGTAGCTTCAAACATTTCTGGACGTTTTTCAATGGCAAAAATCAATGAATATTGTAAATGCACAAACAGTAATATCTCCACATTGCACGGTGCAATTCTGAAATTTTTTGCTTTTTCCTGCTAATCCTAGCATGATAAAGAAGATTCAAAGAGAGTGAGATGCCAGCTCCTTTCATTCAGTCAGTAGCTTCAAACATTTCTGGTATATGAAAAACATGTTTTTCAATGGCAAAAATCAATGAATATTGTAAATGCACAAACAGTAATATCTCCACATTGCAAGGTGCAATTCTGAAATTTTTTGCTTTTTCCTGCTAATCCTAGCATGATAAAGAAGATTCAAAGAGAGTGAGATGCCAGCTCCTTTCATTCAGTCAGTAGCTTCAAACATTTCTGGTATATGAAAAACATGTTTTTCAATGGCAAAAATCAATGAATATTGTAAATGCACAAACAGTAATATCTCCACATTGCACGGTGCAATTCCTGAAATTTTTAGCTTTTTCCTGTTAATCCTAGCATGATAAAGAAGATTCAAAGAGAGTGAGATGCCAGCTCCTTTCATTCAGTCAGTAGTTTCAAACATTTCTGGTATATGAAAAACATGTTTTTCAATGGCAAAAATCAATGAATATTGTAAATGCACAAACAGTAATATCTCCACATTGCACGGTGCAATTCTGAATTTTTTGCTTTTTCCTGCTAATCCTAGCATGATAAAGAAGATTCAAAGAGAGTGAGATGCCAGCTCCTTTCATTCAGTCAGTAGCTTCAAACATTTCTGGTATATGAAAAACATGTTTTTCAATGGCAAAAATCAATGAATATTGTAAATGCACAAACAGTAATATCTCCACATTGCACGGTGCAATTCTGAAATTTTTGCTTTTTCCTGCTAATCCTAGCATGATAAAGAAGATTCAAAGAGAGTGAGATGCCAGCTCCTTTCATTCAGTCAGTAGCTTCAAACATTTCTGGTATATGAAAAACATGTTTTTCAATGGCAAAAATCAATGAATATTGTAAATGCACAAACAGTAATATCTCCACATTGCACGGTGCATTCTGAAATTTTTAGCTTTTTCCTGTTAATCCTAGCATGATAAAGAAGATTCAAAGAGAGTGAGATGCCAGCTCCTTTCATTCAGTCAGTAGCTTCAAACATTTCTGGACGTTTTTCAATGGCAAAAATCAATGAATATTGTAAATGCACAAACAGTAATATCTCCACATTGCACGGTGCAATTCTGAAATTTTTAGCTTTTTCCTGTTAATCCTAGCATGATAAAGAAGATTCAAAGAGAGTGAGATGCCAGCTCCTTTCATTCAGTCAGTAGCTTCAAACATTTCTGGTATATGAAAACATGTTTTTCAATGGCAAAAATCAATGAATATTGTAAATGCACAAACAGTAATATCTCCACATTGCACGGTGCAATTCTGAAATTTTTAGCTTTTTTCCTGTTAATCCTAGCATGATAAAGAAGATTCAAAGAGAGTGAGATGCCAGCTCCTTTCATTCAGTCAGTAGCTTCAAACATTTCTGGTATATGAAAAACATGTTTTTCAATGGCAAAAATCAATGAATATTGTAAATGCACAAACAGTAATATCTCCACATTGCACGGTGCAATTCTGAAATTTTTTGCTTTTTCCTGCTAATCCTAGCATGATAAAGAAGATTCAAAGAGAGTGAGATGCCAGCTCCTTTCATTCAGTCAGTAGCTTCAAACATTTCTGGTATATGAAAAACATGTTTTTCAATGGCAAAAATCAATGAATATTGTAAATGCACAAACAGTAATATCTCCACATTGCAAGGTGCAATTCTGAAATTTTTAGCTTTTTCCTGTTAATCCTAGCATGATAAAGAAGATTCAAAGAGAGTGAGATGCCAGCTCCTTTCATTCAGTCAGTAGCTTCAAACATTTCTGGTATATGAAAAACATGTTTTTCAATGGCAAAAATCAATGAAAATTGTAAATGCACAAACAGTAATATCTCCACATTGCACGGTGCAATTCTGAAATTTTTTAGCTTTTTCCTGTTAATCCTAGCATGATAAAGAAGATTCAAAGAGAGTGAGATGCCAGCTCCTTTCATTCAGTCAGTAGCTTCAAACATTTCTGGTATATGAAAAACATGTTTTTCAATGGCAAAAATCAATGAATATTGTAAATGCACAAACAGTAATATCTCCACATTGCACGGTGCAATTCTGAAATTTTTTGCTTTTTCCTGTTAATCCTAGCATGATAAAGAAGATTCAAAGAGAGTGAGATGCCAGCTCCTTTCATTCAGTCAGTAGCTTCAAACATTTCTGGTATATGAAAAACATGTTTTTCAATGGCAAAAATCAATGAATATTGTAAATGCACAAACAGTAATATCTCCACATTGCACGGTGCAATTCTGAAATTTTTAGCTTTTTCCTGTTAATCCTAGCATGATAAAGAAGATTCAAAGAGAGTGAGATGCCAGCTCCTTTCATTCAGTCAGTAGCTTCAAACATTTCTGGACGTTTTTCAATGGCAAAAATCAATGAATATTGTAAATGCACAAACAGTAATATCTCCACATTGCAAG